>NC_092774.1:1064895-1082395 GCF_047496795.1 Chiloscyllium punctatum | reverse complement strand
CTCGTGTTTTTGCAGGGCTCGGGGCTCGGTCTGATCCTCTCTCTCTCTCTCTCTCGTGTTTTTGCAGGGGCTCGGGTCTCGGTCTGATCCTCTCTCTCTCTCTCTCTCTCGTGTTTTTGCAGGGCTCGGGTCTCGGTCTGATCCTCTCTCTCTCTCTCGTGTTTTGCAGGGCTCGGGGCTCGGTCTGATCCTCTCTCTCTCTCTCTCGTGTTTTTGCAGGGGCTCGGGTCTCGGTCTGATCCTCTCTCTCTCTCTCTCTCTCTCTCGTGTTTTGCAGGGGCTCGGGTCTCGGTCTGATCCTCACTCTCTCTCTCTCGTGTTTTTTGCAGGGGCTCGGGGCTCGGTCTGATCCTCTCTCTCTCTCTCTCGTGTTTTTGCAGGGGCTCGGGTCTCGGTCTGATCCTCTCTCTCTCTCTCTCTCTCTCTCGTGTTTTTGCAGGGGCTCGGGTCTCGGTCTGATCCTCTCTCTCTCTCTCTCTCTCTCTCTCTCGTGTTTTTGCAGGGGCTCGGGGCTCGGTCTGATCCTCTCTCTCTCTCTCTCTCTCTCGTGTTTTGCAGGGGCGAGGGGCTCGGTCTGATCCTCTCTCTCTCTCTCTCGTGTTTTTGCAGGGGCTCGGGTCTCGGTCTGATCCTCTCTCTCTCTCTCTCTCTCTCGTGTTTTTGCAGGGGCGAGGGGCTCGGTCTGATCCTCTCTCTCTCTCTCTCTCTCGTGTTTTTTGCAGGGGCTCGGGCTCGGTCTGATCCTCTCTCTCACTCTCTCTCGTGTTTTTGCAGGGGCTCGGGTCTCGGTCTGATCCTCTCTCTCTCTCTCTCTCGTGTTTTTGCAGGGGCTCGGGGCTCGGTCTGATCCTCTCTCTCTCTCTCTCTCTCTCGTGTTTTTGCAGGGGCTCGGGGCTCGGTCTGATCCTCTCTCTCTCTCTCTCGTGTTTTTGCAGGGGCTCGGGGCTCGGTCTGATCCTCTCTCTCTCTCTCGTGTTTTTGCAGGGGCTCGGGGCTCGGTCTGATCCTCTCTCTCTCTCTCTCTCTCGTGTTTTTGCAGGGGCTCGGGTCTCGGTCTGATCCTCTCTCTCTCTCTCGTGTTTTTGCAGGGGCTCGGGGCTCGGTCTGATCCTCTCTCTCTCTCTCTCTCGTGTTTTTGCAGGGGCTCGGGGCTCGGTCTGATCCTCTCTCTCTCTCTCTCTCTCTCGTGTTTTTGCAGGGGCTTCGGGGCTCGGTCTGATCCTCTCTCTCTCTCTCTCGTGTTTTTGCAGGGGCTCGGGGCTCGGTCTGATCCTCTCTCTCTCTCTCTCTCTCGTGTTTTTGCAGGGGCTCGGGGCTCGGTCTGATCCTCTCTCTCTCTCTCTCTCTCTCGTGTTTTTGCAGGGGCTCGGGGCTCGGTCTGATCCTCTCTCTCTCTCTCTCTCTCGTGTTTTTGCAGGGGCTCGGGTCTCGGTCTGATCCTCTCTCTCTCTCTCTCTCGTGTTTTTGCAGGGGCTCGGGTCTCGGTCTGATCCTCTCTCTCTCTCTCTCGTGTTTTTGCAGGGGCGAGGGGCTCGGTCTGATCCTCTCTCTCTCCCTCGTGTTTTTGCAGGGGCGAGGGGCTCGGTCTGATCCTCTCTCTCTCTCTCTCGTGTTTTTGCAGGGGCTCGGGGCTCGGTCTGATCCTCTCTCTCTCTCTCTCTCTCTCTCTCGTGTTTTTGCAGGGGCGAGGGGCTCGGTCTGATCTCTGCACTGGCCTCAGTTGGACAGCTGAGTTCCCCAGTGATGGAGCTCCATAACCAACATGGATATTTCCTCCACCACGTGGTCTACGCTTCTCTCGCTGTCCTGTGTACTCTGTGTATCATGTTATTACCAGAAAGTAAACGCAAACCTCTGCCCGAGACCATCCGAGATGGGGAGCTGTACCGCAGACCATCCCTCCTCAGTCACCGTCGGGATCACGTCCCCCTCCTCGCTGCCCCCAACCCCACCGTCTGACCCCTGACCCCCCCCCTCGCTGCCCCAAACCCCACTGTCTGACCCCTGACCCCCCCCTCGCTGACCCAAACCCCACCGTCTGACCCCTGACCCCCCCTCCTCGCTGCCCCAAACCCCACCGTCTGACCCCTGACCCCCCCCTCGCTGACCCAAACCCCACCGTCTGACCCCCTGACCCCCCTCCTTGCTGCCCCAAACCCCACCGTCTGACCCCTGACCCCCCCTCACCGCCCCAAAACCCCACCGTCTGACCCCTGACCCCCCCTCGCTGACCCAAACCCCACTGTCTGACCCCTGACCCCCCCTCGCTGCCCTAAACCCCACTGTCTGACCCCTGACCCCACCATCTGACCCCTGAACCCTCCGCGCTGCCCCAACCCCACTGTCTGACCCCTGACCCCACCTCGCCATCCTGAACCCCGTCTGACCCCTGCCGCCATGTCTGACCTCTAACCCCACCGTTTGACCCCTGACCCCCCTCTGTTTGACCCCTAACACCACCGTCTGACCCCCTCTGTCTGACTCCTGACACCCCTGCCCCTGCCCCGAACCCCACTGCCTGACCCCTGACCCCCCTCCTCGCTGCCCCAAACCCCACCGTCTAACCCTTGACCCTGCCTCGCTGCCCCAAACCCCACCGTCTGACCCCTGACCCCCCTCCCCGCCCCGAACCCCACCGTCTGACCCCATATCCCTTGTCTCTGCTCCTAACCCCACTGTCTGACCCCTGAACCCCTCCTCCTGCCCCTAACCCCACTGTTTAACCCCACCGTCTGATCCCTATCTCCCTCCTCCTGCCCCAACCTCACTGTCTGATGCCTGACCCCACCGTCTGACCCCTGACCCCCTCCTCCTGCCCCAAACCCACGGCCTGACCCCTGACTTCCCCCCCCCCCCCCCGACCCCACCACCTGACCCCACCATCTGACTGGAGGCGAGGGCGTGGGGAGAGCGTTCCTTGCCTCTCCACTCACCCTGACTCCCACCCTGGTCTCTGCCCCTTGATGCCCTCCTGCTGCCCTGATCTTCAGACCCCCTGACTTCATGCCCTGACCCCACAGCCTGACCCTTAACCCTTGACACCAGACCGTGACACTGTCTGTGCCCCACCACAGCCCCCCCCAGACTTTGCAGCCTAACTCCTCCCTTTTCACCCCTGACACCTCTTGCCGAACTCTGACCCCCATTCCCTGAACTCTGAACCCACTCTTTGCACTCTGACACCATTCCCTGAACTCTGACACCACTCCCTGAACTCTCAACCCACTCCCTGAACTCTCAACCCACTCCCTGCACTCTGACCCAGGGCTGTGACCTCTGAACCCCAGCTATCTGCACTCTGACCCTGTTCCCCGAACTCTGACCCCAGGCTGTGACCTCTGAACCCAGTCTCTGCACCCTGACCCCCGTCCCGTTGATCCTCAGTCTGCGATCCGTGAACCTGCCCTCCTGACCCTCCCCCCCCCCCCGGAGCCAGGTCACGGGACCCAGCCTGCATTCCCCGACCCCTGACCCCCCCTGTGCCCTCGCCCCGTGCCCGCCCGACAGACTCTCTGACCCCCATCTGAGGCTGAGCCCTGTCCAGAGTGGGGGACAGCTACGCCCCCCCCCCTCCCTCCCTCCCCTCCCTACTCCGAGTGACGATGGAGTGAGAGCGACAGCGATATCCTGAGGATGGCCCAGAAACGGCCCCGTTGGACACGATCTCACCTCGAGCTCAACATGTTCTTTGACTTCTGAGTGTGTTTTATAAAATGTACAGTGCACGCGTTTCCAAACAGGAAGAAATCTATATTTAAAACTAAACCCTTCCCCCACCCTTTCTGCCTTTCCGAATACACACACCACACACTCCCCATTGGGGGGGGGGGGACACGGGGGAGACAGGAGGAGAGGGACAGACTGATGTCAAAGGGTCAGCACCGAGGGAGTGGGCGCTGTCGGAGGGTCAGTGCTGAGGGAGTGGGCGCTGTCGGAGGGTCAGTGCTGAGGGAGTTGGCACTGTCGGAGGGTCAGTGCTGAGGGAGCGGACACTGTCGGAGGGTCAGTGCTGAGGGAGTGGGCACTGTCGGAGGGTCAGTGCTGAGGGAGCGGGCACTGTCGGAGGGTCAGTGCTGAGGGAGCGGGCACTGTCAGAGGGTCAGTGCTGAGGGAGCGGGCACTGTCGGAGGGTTGCTGCTGAGGGAGTGGGCACTGTCGGAGGGTCAGTGCTGAGGGAGCGGGCACTGTCGGAGGGTCAGTGCTGAGGGAGGGGGCACTGTCGGAGGGGTCAGCACCGAGGGAGTGGGCGCTGTCGGAGGGTCAGTGCTGAGGGAGTGGACACTGTCGGAGGGTCAGTGCTGAGGGAGCGGGCACTGTCAGAGGGTCAGTGCTGAGGGAGCGGGCACTGTCGGAGGGTCAGTGCTGAGGGAGTGGGCACTGTCGGAGGGTCAGTCTTGAGGGAGTGGGCACTGTCGGAGGGTCAGTGCTGTGGGAGCGGGCGCTATCGGATGGTCAGTGCTGAGGGAGGGGGCACTGTCGGAGGGCCAGTGCTGAGGGAGCGGGCACTGTCGGAGGGCCAGTGCTGAGGGAGCGGGCACTGTCGGAGGGGTCAGTGCTGAGGGAATGGGCAGTGTCGGAGGGTCAGTGCTGAGGAGTGGACACTGTCGGAGGGTCAGTGCTGAGGGAGCGGGCACTGTCGGAGGGTCAGCGCTGAGGGAGGGGGCACTGTCGGAGGGTCAGTGCTGAGGGAGTGGGCACTGTCGGAGGGTCAGTGCTGAGGGAGCGGGCACTGTGGGCACTGTCGGAGGGTCAGTGCTGAGGGAGCGGACACTGTCGGAGGGTCAGTGCTGAGGGAGTGGGCACTGTCGGAGGGTTAGTGCTGAGGGAGTGGGCACTGTCGGAGGGTCAGTGCTGAGGGAGCGGGGCAGTGTCGGAGGGTCAGTGCTGAGGAGTGGACACTGTCGGAGGGTCAGTGCTGAGGGAGCGGGCACTGTCGGAGGGTCAGTGCTGAGGGAGCGGGCACTGTCGGAGGGTTGCTGCTGAGGGAGTGGGCACTGTCCGGGGGTCAGTGCTGAGGGAGGGGGCGCTGTCGGAGGTCAGTGCTGAGGGAGTGGGTGCTGTCGGAGGGTCAGCGCTGAGGGAGTGGGCGCTGTCGGAGGGTCAGTCCTGAGGGAGTGGGCACTGTCGGAGGGCCAGTGCTGAGGGAGTGGGCACTGTCGGAGGGTTGGCGCTGAGGAGTGGACACTGTCGGAGGGTCAGTGCTGAGGGAGTGGGCACTGTCGGAGGGTCAGCGCTGAGGGAGGGGGCACTGTCGGAGGGTCAGTGCTGAGGGAGTGGGCACTTGTCGGAGGGTCAGTGCTGAGGGAGCGGGCACTGTGGGCACTGTCGGAGGGTCAGTGCTGAGGGAGCGGACACTGTCGGAGGGTCAGTGCTGAGGGAGTGGGCACTGTCGGAGGGTTAGTGCTGAGGGAGTGGGCACTGTCGGAGGGTCAGTGCTGAGGGAGCGGGCAGTGTCGTAGGGTCAGTGCTGAGGAGTGGACACTGTCGGAGGGTCAGTGCTGAGGGAGCGGGCACTGTCGGAGGGTCAGTGCTGAGGGAGCGGGCACTGTCGGAGGGTTGCTGCTGAGGGAGTGGGCACTGTCCGGGGGTCAGTGCTGAGGGAGCGGGCACTGTGGGCACTGTCGGAGGGTCAGTGCTGAGGGAGCGGACACTGTCGGAGGGTCAGTGCTGAGGGAGTGGGCACTGTCGGAGGGTTAGTGCTGAGGGAGTGGGCACTGTCGGAGGGTCAGTGCTGAGGGAGCGGGCAGTGTCGTAGGGTCAGTGCTGAGGAGTGGACACTGTCGGAGGGTCAGTGCTGAGGGAGCGGGCACTGTCGGAGGGTCAGTGCTGAGGGAGCGGGCACTGTCGGAGGGTTGCTGCTGAGGGAGTGGGCACTGTCGGAGGGTCAGTGCTGAGGGAGCGGGCACTGTGGGCACTGTCGGAGGGTCAGTGCTGAGGGAGCGGACACTGTCGGAGGGTCAGTGCTGAGGGAGTGGGCACTGTCGGAGGGTTAGTGCTGAGGGAGTGGGCACTGTCGGAGGGTCAGTGCTGAGGGAGCGGGCAGTGTCGGAGGGTCAGTGCTGAGGAGTGGACACTGTCGGAGGGTCATTGCTGAGGGAGCGGGCACTGTCGGAGGGTCAGTGCTGAGGGAGCGGGCACTGTCGGAGGGTTGCTGCTGAGGGAGTGGGCACTGTCCGGGGGTCAGTGCTGAGGGAGGGGGCGCTGTCGGAGGGTCAGTGCTGAGGGAGTGGGCGCTGTCGGAGGGTCAGTCCTGAGGGAGTGGGCACTGTCGGAGGGTCAGTGCTTGAGGGAGTGGGCACTGTCGGAGGGTTGGCGCTGAGGAGTGGACACTGTCGGAGGGTCAGTGCTGAGGGAGTGGGCACTGTCGGAGGGTCAGCGCTGAGGGAGGGGGCACTGTCGGAGGGTCAGTGCTGAGGGAGTGGGCACTGTCGGAGGGTCAGTGCTGAGGGAGCGGGCACTGTGGGCACTGTCGGTAGTAGGTCAGTGCTGAGGGAGCGGACACTGTCGGAGGGTCAGTGCTGAGGGAGTGGGCACTGTCGGAGGGTTAGTGCTGAGGGAGTGGGCACTGTCGGAGGGTCAGTGCTGAGGGAGCGGGCCAGTGTCGTAGGGTCAGTGCTGAGGAGTGGACACTGTCGGAGGGTCAGTGCTGAGGGTGGGGCACTGTCGGAGGGTCAGTGCTGAGGGAGCGGGCACTGTCGGAGGGTTGCTGCTGAGGGAAGTGGGCACTGTCCGGGGGTCAGTGCTGAGGGAGGGGGCGCTGTCGGAGGGTCAGTGCTGAGGGAGTGGGTGCTGTCGGAGGGTCAGCGCTGAGGGAGTGGGCGCTGTCGGAGGGTCAGTCCTGAGGGAGTGGGCACTGTCGGAGGGTCAGTGCTGAGGGAGGGGGCACTGTCGGAGGGTCAGTGCTGAGGGAGTGGGCACTGTCGGAGGGTCAGTCCTGAGGGAGTGGGCACTGTCGGAGGGTCAGTGCTGAGGGAGTGGGCACTGTCGGAGGGGTTGGCGCTGAGGGAGTTAGTTTTTCCACGTCAAATCCAACCCAGCCTCCCCTTGATCATCAGGACGTGACGGAAGGTGCCAGTAACAGGGCGATCAGGCAGTGCCCCGCTCAGCCATAATCTGCTCAGTGACACCCAGTTTGAGTTCTGTCAGCTCCTGACCCACGTTCCAGCCTCAGTTCAAACACACAGAAGGAGCTGAAATCCAGAGGGGAGGGGAGAGGGACGGCCCTTCACATCCTGAGACCGGCAGTGTGGCAGCACAGAGCCCTGGCAAAACTGGAATCAATGAGTTTTGGGGAGGTGGGCAAACATTCAGCTGGTTTGAGTCACACCGGGCACATAGGACGATGGTTGGAGATCAGTCATCCCTGCTCCGAGATATCCCAGCTCCCTCAGGGTGGTGTCCCAGCCCCCCAACCATCTCCCAGCTGCTTCAGCAATGACCCTCCCTCCATCAGCAGGTCAGGAGTGGGGGATTATCGCTGATGGTCACACAACGTTCGGCTCCACTCGCCGCTCCCTCAGGCACTGAAACAGTCCGTGTCCAAGAGCAGCAAGAGCTGGGCAGTATCCAGGCTTGGGCTGGCAAGGGGCAAGGAGCATTCATCCCCCACGCTGACAGGATGGTGTCGCTGGCTGGGCCCGGCCCCACTAACCCACTCCCCAGTTGCCCCTTGAGAAGGAGGGTCGGGGGGGTGGGGGTGAGCTGTCCCCTTGTCCCGGTGCGGTCCACGTGCTGGAAGGTTAGACCCACCATCTCCCTCAGGGAGGGAGCTCCCGGATTCAGACCCAGGAAGGAACGGGCCCAGTCGGGGTGGGGTGGGGGAGGGGGGGGAACACGCAGAGGGGGGGGGGGGGGGCTGGTGTTCCCGTGTATCTGCTGCCCCTTGTCCCTCAGGATGGACGTGGCCGTGGGGGGGGGGGGTTTGGGGAAGGTGCTGCCTGAGGAGACTCAGGGAGTTTCTGCAGTGAGTCATGTAGAGGGTACACACGGAGGGTCGGGGGGGTGCAGGGAGGGAGGGAGGGGGGTGTCTGTGGGTGTGGGGGTCAATCGGGCAGGGGGTGCTTTGTCCCTGGATGGTGTCGAGCTTCTCGAGTGTTGTCAGAGATGACCCCACTCAGGGGCAAGTGGGGAGTATTCCCTCAATAAGAGAGAATCTAACCATCGCCCCCTTGACGTTCAATGGTGTTACCATCACTGAATCCCCCCTCCCCCCCCACTATCACCATCCTGGGGGTTCCCATTGAGAGAGAATCTAACCATCGCCCCCTTGATGTTCAATGGCGTTACCATCACTGAATCCCCCTCCCCCCACTATCACCATCCTGGGGGTTCCCATTGAGAGAGAATCTAACCATCGCCCCCTTGATGTTCAATGGTGTTACCATCACTGAATCCCCCCTCCCCCCCACTATCACCATCCTGCGGGTTCCCATTGAGAGAGAATCTAACCATCGCCCCCTTGACGTTCAATGGTGTTCCCATCACTGAATCCCCCCTCCCCCCCCACTATCACCATCCTGGGGGTTCCCATTGAGAGAGAATCTAACCATCGCCCCCTTGATGTTCAATGGTGTTACCATCACTGAATCCCCCCTCCCCCCCACTATCACCATCCTGGGGGTTCCCATTGAGAGAGAATCTAACCATCGCCCCCTTGATGTTCAATGGTGTTACCATCACTGAATCCCCCTCCCCCCCCCACTATCACCATCCTGGGGGTTCCCATTGAGAGAGAATCTAACCATCGCCCCCTTGATGTTCAATGGTGTTACCATCACTGAATCCCCCTCCCCCCCACTATCACCATCCTGCGGGTTCCCATTGAGAGAGAATCTAACCATCGCCCCCTTGACGTTCAATGGTGTTCCCATCACTGAATCCCCCCTCCCCCCCACTATCACCATCCCTGGGGGTTCCCATTGAGAGAGAATCTAACCATCGCCCCCTTGATGTTCAATGGTGTTACCATCACTGAATCCCCCCTCCCCCCCACTATCACCATCCTGGGGGTTCCATTGAGAGAGAATCTAACCATCGCCCCCTTGATGTTCAATGGTGTTACCATCACTGAATCCCCCTCCCCCCCGACTATCACCATCCTGGGGGTTCCCATTGAGAGAGAATCTAACCATCGCCCCCTTGACGTCAATGGTGTTACCATCACTGAATCCCCCCTCCCCCCCACTATCACCATCCTGGGGGTTACCGTTGACCAGAAACTGACCTGGACCCAGCCCGGTATAAACCCAGCAACTACAAGAGCAGGTCAGAGGCTGGGAATCCTGCAGCGGGTAACTCCCCCCAAAGCCCTGGCCCACCATCGACAAGGCAGACGTCAGGAGTGTGATAGAGGCTGGGGCATTGTTGATCCTAGTCCAGACACGAAGGCTCTCCCTGTCTCCCTCTGCTCCCCCTCCCTCCCCCCCCCCCCCCCCCCCGCTTCACAAAATGGGCATCAGGAGAGGGTTGCCATCGCTCCAGGGTGAAGTGGTGTGGGATTGGCAGGAGCAGGGAACAGTGTCCGAAACTGCCTTCTCTCACTACCCCACTCCACCTGTGAAACCTCCCTCAGTTTGGAGATGGGGGTTGGTTTGTCCCTCTCTCTTGACCTTTCTGGATGGGTCCTCTTGGCCAGAGGGAGACTGAGAGGACTTGGGAGCACAATGGGGTTCAATCGTTCTCAACCCCACCCTCCTGATAGGACCACAATGAGGACATTCGGCCCATTGAGGGAGGAGGTGCGCTGCAGAGACGCACTTTTAAGACGGCCAGGGAACGGAATACAAACCGGGTCGTCGAGTACATTGGGGAGAGGGGTGAGGGTGTCAGGATACAGCAGTCTGTAGTCATTCCCTTCTCCACCCTAGCCGTACCTTGCAACCTTCGCCAATGGGCGCTCTCTGACCGTGGAGGAAGAAAGTCAGGGGATGGTTTGCTTTTTTGGGGGGGGGGATCTGTCGAGTCCACAATTGGGACGGAGGATGGAAATAGAGTTTACGGTGGGGTAGGGCCCTTGCCATCTCTCCCCGCCTGTCCCATGTCCCTGTGACCTTCGACCCTTGCCAATGGGCGCCCTCTGACGATGGAGGAGAGAGTCGGGGATAGTTTGTTTGTTTCGGGGTCGATCAGATCCACATTTGGGATGGGGTTTGTAAATCGATTTTGCTGGGAGTAGGGCCGGTTGGCATCTCTCCCCCACCTGACCCACGTGCCCCGTGACCTTCGACCCTCGCCAATGGATACCGTCAGATGGATGAAGAGGGTGTCAGCGTGGGGCTTTTTGAAAGGGGTCTGGGGACCACGGGACCCATCTCGTTGACTCCATGGGGATGGGCGGGGTGGTAGGGGAGAAGTGACGAGGGTGGTTGGAGGGTTGGCTGTTGTTTGGAGGGGAGGGGGTTCCAGTTGTTGTTGTAGTAGTAGTATGGGGACAAGGGGCGGTCTGAAGACCCCGGGCTGATTGACGGCAACCGCGACCAATCGGCTTGAAAACCCGCCCACGCGCGTGCCGCTTTCAACCGTCGTTTTTCGCGCCAACCGACTCTCTCCTCAGCTCCAGCCAATGGGTACATCCCTCCTTTGGATGGACGGTTCGGCTGGCCAATTGAGTGGGTGGTTCCCACCCCTCTGCGCGGAGAAAAAGCAGCAGGAAACGGTATCCTTTGAGTGACGTCGCTGTCGACCAATGGGAGCGTGTGGGACGGGACTTTGTAATGGCGCATTACACCCGTCGTTTCCAACGTTCGGGTCCGCCCCTTCACATGTCGGATGTCATCGTTCTCCAATGGTGGTTGAGTGTTGCAAGGGGCCTACCGTCCCATTGGATGGTGACGGAACGGAGGGGCGGTAGAAGTGATGACAGACAGCACCCGCGTCCAATGGCCGGCCAGCTCTCTGCCCCTTTGTCGACGCCATCCAACGGCGAGACGGTGACACGCGCGCGCCGACTCCGTTCTCAACGCAGATCAGCCCTCTGGGGCGGGACGGGAAGGAAGGCGCGGCCAATCGCAACGGGGGACTGAGGACCTCGACCAATGGAAGAGCGGACACCACGGTCGCGACGGGAACGGTCCAATGGACGCAGAGGGCGCGTGGGGGCGGGGTCAGAAGGGGGCGCTTCTCCCAATGGCAGGCGGCGACGGGCTGAGCGACGGCGGCGCCGACCAACCGGGCCGGGGCGCGTCGGCGCCGACCCAATGGGCGGGCGGCGGGCACGCTGACGGACGTGCGGCGCGGCCAATGGGGAAGCGGCGCCGGCGCCGGCGGCCGTGGCCGTGGCCGTTGTCGGGCGCCGGCGAGGGAGAGGGAGGAGGAGGAGGAGGAGAAGATGGCGGCCGAGGCGGACTACGAGAACGGCGCCGAGGAGTCGCTGATGGAGGACCCGCACCGAGGACTCGACGAGTCCGGGGACGGCGCGGCCGCCGACGGCCTGGACGACTCGGCGATGATCGAGGACCCGGTGAGGGGCGGGAGGGGGGTGGATGGGCTGAAGGGTCACGTCTGGGCTGGGTGGGGGAGAGAGAGGAAGGGAAGGATGGAGAGGGAACGAGGGGAACACAGAGAGAGAGAGAGAGAGAGAGAGAGGGAAGTGGGGGAGAGAGGGGAAAAGGGGAGGGTGGGATAGGATGGGGGTGGATGGCTGAAGGGTCACGTCCATGGAGGGGGGGGTGGGTGGGGGAGAGTTGGTCATAGAGAGTGAAGGGTGGATGGAGAGGGAAGGATGGGGGATAGAGAGAGAGAGAGAGAGAGAGAGGGTAGGTGGGTGGGATAGGAGGGGGGTGGATGGGCTGAAGGGTCACGTCCATGGAGGGGGTGGGTGGGGGGGGAGAGAGTTGGTCATAGAGAGTGAAGGGTGGATGGAGACGGAAGGATGGGGGATAGAGAGAGAGAGTGGGTGGGATAGGAGGGGGGTGGATGGGCTGAAGGGTCACGTCCAATGGAGGGGGTGGGGGAGAGAGTTGGTCATAGAGAGTGAAGGGTGGATGGAGAGGGAAGGATGGGGGAGAGAGAGAGAGGGTAGGGTGGGTGGGATAGGAGGGGGGTGGATGGGCTGAAGGGTCACGTCCATGGAGGGGGTGGGTGGGGGGGAGAGAGTTGGTCATAGAGAGTGAAGGGTGGATGGAGAGGAAGGATGGGGGAGAGAGAGAGAGGTGGGTGGGATAGGAGGGGGGTGGATGGGCTGAAGGGCCACGTGTGGGGTGGGGAGAGGAAGGGAAGGATGGAGAGGGAACGAGGGGAACACAGAGAGGGAGGGAAGGGGGGGGGGGAAAGGGGAGGGTGGTGGGTGGGATAGGAGGGGGGTGGATGGGCTGAAGGGCCACGTCCAATGGTATGGTATGGGGGGGAAGTTGGTCATAGAGAGTGAAGGGTGGATGGAGAGGAAGGATGGGGGAGAGAGAGAGAGGGTAGGTGGGTGGGATAGGAGGGGGGTGGATGGGCTGAAGGGTCACGTCCATGGAGGGGGTGGGTGGGGGGGGAGAGAGTTGGTCATAGAGAGTGAAGGGTGGATGGAGAGGGAAGGATGGGGGAGAGAGAGAGAGTGGGTGGGATAGGAGGGGGGGTGGATGGGCTGAAGGGGCCACGTGTGGGGTGGGGAGAGGAAGGGAAGGATGGAGAGGGAACGAGGGGAACACAGAGAGGGAGGGAAGGGGGGGGAAAGGGGAGGGTGGGTGGGTGGGATAGGAGGGGGGTGGATGGGCTGAAGGGCCACGTCCAATGGTATGGTATGGTATGGGGGGGAAGTTGGTCATAGAGAGTGAAGGGTGGATGGAGAGGGAAGGATGGGGGATAGAGAGAGAGAGAGAGAGAGAGTGGGTGGGATAGGAGGGGGGTGGATGGGCTGAAGGGCCACGTCCATGGGGTAGGGAGGTGAGTGAGTGAAAGGAGGATGGAGAGGGAGTGAGAGGGACACATAGGAGGGGGTAGGAGGAGAGTGAGAGAGTGAAGTGAGGATGTCAGAGGAGGGGAGGGGTGGCGGCGAGGGAGAGTGGGTGGTATAGGAGGGTGGTCGATGGGCAGAATGGCCTGCATATGGAAGGGGGAGGGGGGTTCCTGGAGAGATAGTGTGTGTGTGTGTGTGTGTGAAGGGACGATCGAGGGGGACACAGAGAGAGAGAGAGAGAGAAGGGGAGAGTGAGAGGGGGATGGGATAGGAGTGGGGTCGATGGGCGGAGGGTCACGTCCACAGGGGGCCTGGGGAGATGGGAGAGGAGAGAGAGAGAGAGAGAGTCAGTCAAGGGAGGATGGAGAGGGAATAAGGGGGGAGGGAGATGAGAGGAAAAGGATAGGAGGAATGGGCTGAGGGGCCACGTCCCAGAGAGAGTGGAGGGGGAATAAGGGAGAGAGGAGGAGGAGGAGGAGGAGAGAGGGGGGAATAGGATGGCCTGGAATGGGCCCCGAGGGAGGGAGGGAGAGAGAGGGAAGTGCAGGATGGACAGGGGGATGAATGGAGGCAGAGAGAGAGGTGGGGGGTGAATGAGCAGGGATAGGATTGGGGGAGTCAGAGGGAGGGGGGCGACGGAGGCAGAGAGAGATAGAAGGAATGAGGGGGTCGGGGAGGGGAGGGAGGTGTGGAGGATGGGAGTCGGGGGGGGACGAGGGAAGGCGAGCGTGAAGGTCGCGGGGATTGTGAGGAGGAGTGGAGAGTTTGGGAAAGGGTCGGAGAGTGTTGGGGAGGGTGTGCAGGAGCGGGATCCGAGGGGTTGTGTGGGAGAGTGAGGGGAGACGGGGGGAGTGGGTGTTGGGCTGGAAGGTCAGGAGAGGTGGGGTAGGGAGTAACTATCAGTGAGGGGAGAAATCTGGTGGGGGGGGGGGGAAGAGTGTGTCGGAAAGTAAAGAGATTGGGAGTTGGGGGCACTGAGGGTGGGAATGGGATCCTGAGATTGTTCTGGATGGTGGGGGCAGATACCTTACACCAGTACCTGTTTTCAACATCGACGTGGGCAGTGCTCTAGTGCCAGGGCTGATTGTGTGAGGGCTCCGGGGGGGGGGGGGCTGCTACGGTATCTCGGCTCTGCTTGTGGACTCTTGCTGTGCGCCCGCTCCCCCTGCCTGCCTGCCTGAACCGCCCACCCTAGTGTAACCCTTCGCTGTCCACCCCCCACCCCCCCCCCTCAGGAACTGGAAGCCATCAAAGCTCGGGTCCGAGAGATGGAGGAAGAGGCAGAGAAACTGAAGGAGCTGCAGAACGAAGTGGAGAAGCAGATGAACATGAGTCCGCCTCCGTGTGAGTATCTGTCCCCTGCCAGGGGGGTGGGGGGGGAGCTGGTGTGTGTGTGTTGGGGAGCTCTGTCTCAATCACTCTGTCAGCTCCCACTCTTAATGCCATTCCCTTGCTGTTCCAGCCGGTCCTGTCATCATGTCCATCGAAGAACGCATGGAGGCTGACGCACGCTCTATCTACGTTGGTAATGTACGTACGGCAGTGCACAACCTGTAACCCCCTTCCCCTCTATCTCTGTATTCCGCCCTCCCACTCTCCTGTTTCATGTCTCTCCCTCCTGATTCACCCAGTTCCTTCTGTCTCTGACATCTCTCTCCCTCCTTTCCCTCTTTATTTTTGTGTGTGTCTCTCTCTCTCGTGCTTTGACTCAGTTGGATGTCTGTCTTTCTCCCACTCTCATGATTTGATCTTTTCTCTCTCTCTCCTGCTGCCTCGGTCTCTCATTGTACTTCCTGAGGAGTCTCTGGGTGTCTGTCTTGCGCACTCGCTCTCCTCCTCCTCCTCTTGCCCGCCTGCGCTCTCCATCATCTTGCGTTGGGTGTGTCATTCCTGATGAAGGGCTTGTGCCTGAAACGTTGACTCCCCTGCTCCTCTGATGCTGCCTGCACCACGCTCCCGACTCTGACCTGCAGTGCTCACTGTCTCCTGGGTCTGTCTGTGACCTGGGTTTTGACACACTCAGATGTTTCGGTATCCCCCACTTGCATGCTTTGATCATTCTCTCTCTCTGTTTCTCCCCTGCCTTTATCCCACATCGTGCTTCCTCGGGGTACGTCTGTGTCGCTCGCTCTCACTCTCACTCTTTCTCTCGCTCTCTGTAGTCCTGCTTCGGGGTGTGTCTCTCACTGTAGCCCCCTCCACCCGTGGTATGTCTGTTAACTCTTTAACTCTGTGTCGACCCCGTGAGCAGGTGGACTACGGGGCAACTGCAGAAGAGCTGGAGGCACATTTTCACGGTTGTGGTCGGTGAATCGGGTGACCATCCTGTGTGACAAGTACACGGGCCACCCCAAAGGGTGAGGTCTGACTTCCCGTTCGTTCACGGGGACGAGGGGGGGGCCCACTGGCCAGACCCAGCATTTATCCCCCTCCCTCGTTTTCCCCCCCCCCCCCCACCCCCCTCGAGAAGGTGGGGGGTGGGTGGTGAGTGAGCTGCCTTCTTGAACAGCTACACTCCTGTGTGCTGTCGGGTAGATTTTTGGGGAGGTGCTGTCTGAGGATCTTGGGTGATTTCCCGCCGTAGGCAGTGTACCCTGCTGCTACTGAGTGTCAGTGGGGGAGGGAGCTGCCCACCCCCGGTCCAGTGGGGAGTCACCTCTCCTGACTTGTGCCTTGTCGATGGTGGGGCAGGACTTTACAGGGGCTGGGTCCAGGTCAGTTTCTATGACGGACTGTGTCCTACTCACCTGTACAATGGTGGGGAGCCCAATTGGCCAGCCAGTCTCCCAGCTCCTGCCTCACTACAGTATAATGGCAGGATAAAATTATTTTAAAACCCCACCCAAAAGCATGTGATGGTCGGTGTGAGGGGAACTTGCCTTTCAATTAGTAGCAGCTATTTTTTTGTTTTTATTTAAACCCCTTGTTCCTGTCCCCGAGAGTGTCTGATGGAAGCAGGAGCTGAGGGAACACACCGTTTTTGCCTTCACGGTCACAGGAACTTTGTATTGAGTTCAAAAGGGCAGCGGACCCCTCGAGGTCCAGAGAGTCACAGGACCTTTTACTGTTTCTGTTTGTAAGGGCGAGAAAGTTCTGCTTTTGAAACCCTATCAGAGCTCAAACATCCCGGAGGTGTGGGGTGCACAGGAGGAAGGGTGGCACACTGGCTCAGTGGTTGGCAGTGCTGCCTCCCAGCACCAGAGACCCAGGTTCAATTCCAGCGTCGGGGCGACTGTCCGAGTGGAGTTTGCACATTCTCCCCCACCGTGTGTCTGTATGGGTTTCCTCCGGGCGCTTTGGTTTCCTCCCACAGTCCAAAGGTGTGCAAGTTAGAGTGGATTGGCCGTGCTAAATTACCCATAGTGCCCAGGGATGTGCAGGTTAGGGTGGATTGGCCATGCTAAATTACCCATAGTGCCCAGGGATGTGCAGGTTAGGGTGGATTGGCCGTGCTAAATTACCCATAGTGCCCAGGGATGTGCAGGTTAGGGTGGATTGGCCGTGCTAAATTACCCATAGTGCCCAGGGATGTGCAGGTTAGAGTGGATTGGCCATGCTAAATTACCCATAGTGCCCAGGGATGTGCAGGTTAGGGTGGATTGGCCGTGCTAAATTACCCATAGTGCCCAGGGATGTGCAGGTTAGAGTGGATTGGCCGTGCTAAATTACCCATAGTGCCCAGGGATGTGCAGGTTAGGGTGGATTGGCCATGCTAAATTACCCATAGTGCCCAGGGATGCGCAGGTTAGAGTGGATTGGCCATGCTAAATTACCCATAGTGCCCAGGGATGTGCAGGTTAGGGTGGATTGGCCGTGCTAAATTACCCATAGTGCCCAGGGATGTGCAGGTTAGGGTGGATTGGCCATGCTAAATTACCATAGTGCCCAGGGATGTGCAGGTTAGGGTGGATTGGCCATGCTAAATGACCCATAGTGCCCAGGGATGTGCAGGTTAGGGTGGATTGGCCGTGCTAAATTACCCATAGTGCCCAGGGATGTGCAGTTAGGGTGGATTGGCCATGCTAAATTACCCATAGTGCCCAGGATGTGCAGGTTTGGGTGGATTGGCCATGCTAAATGACCCATAGTGCCCAGGGATGTGTGGGTGAGGGGTTGATACATGGTAATGGGGTCGGGGGAATGGGTCTGTGTGGGTTACCCTTCAGAGTGTCGGTGTGGACATTTACCCACTGGAGGGATTCTATGAGATTGCCCTGGGACGGAGTGAGGAAGGGAGGCTGCAGAAGCTCGCTTTGTTTCAAGCAGAAAGGGTCGAGGGTCGGGGTGGGGTGCTGGCGGCTGAGAGGGTGGGTTCAGGGCGAGGGGCGATGGGAGTGAGGGTGAGTGTCTGTGCCTGGCTGAACCTGGTTTCTCCTCCCCCACCCCACTGCAGCTTTGCCTACATAGAGTTCTCAGACAAGGAGTCTGTTCGAACAGCCATGGCACTGGATGACTCTCTCTTCAGGGGAAGACAGATCAAGGTGAGAGCGTCAAGGGTGTGTGTGTGTGTGTGGCTGATTTTCCCCCCCACCTCCCTGAGCTACAGGGAGAGGCTGACCAGGCTGGGGCTGTTTTCCCTGGAGCATCGGGGCTGAAGGGTGACCTTATAGAGGGTTATAA
>NC_092774.1:887692-1064795 GCF_047496795.1 Chiloscyllium punctatum | reverse complement strand
TCCACCAACCCTGTCCTCTTGTATTCCAAATGACACAAGCCAACCAATACGAGTCCATAAGCGGCAGATAGTTTTTCATGGATAAAGCATTCAAGCCTGTGAATTTCCCAGGTTACATTGAAACGTTGTTCTTCAAACACTGCGCTTGTGGAAATTTTGTTCAATCAATCTTGCCCCTGTCATATGTGCAGAAGGAGATGAACAGACCCAGTGTTGGCCTGACGCCCCTCAAATATTACATTCTTCCGTCACTTAGAATCTGACTCAATAAATTACATAGAATTGTAAATTGCACAAAGTGCAAGAAAATTCATCGAGTCTCCTAATAAAAACAATTCAATGGGAGGTGCCTGAATGCAGTTGCGAGCAAATGTTCGATTTAATGTGTACAATGTCAGGAAACAGCCCAAAGATAAATCAATTCGACATTGCAGTAGAAACTCATAGATTTTCTCCACATAAACATCTTTCACTCTGAGGGAACCCGAAGTACAATTGCAATCATCTCACAAGTGTGCTAATATCTGTCTGCCTGCATCTCTCTCTCTGATGGTAGCTTGCTGGCTTTCACGCTGCAGCATCTCCTGTGCAGTGGCGTTTATCGGCCAGGAGAGGGCGGCGTTGTATCACTTTTAACACAAGGGAGCAATTGGTACAGAGTCATTTCTCTTCGCCTCTTTGTCTCTCTGCCTTCTTCTTCTTTCCTCTTCAGTCCTCCATCTCTCTCTCTCCCTCTCCCTGTCCCACTCTCACCTCGCTCTTCCTTCATTTCTCCCTTACTCCATGTCTTTCTCCATGTTTCCCGTTCTCCACACCCTCTGCCCCATCTTTAAGCCTTCCTCTCCTCCTTCTGATCCCGCACTGTCTCTCACTCTTTCACTTTCTCATGTTCCTGTCTGCCCTGTCCCTCTTCCTCTCTCTCCCTGAGTATTTCCCGCAGAGCTGCTTGAGGTGATATGCCGCACGTCCATAAACCATGACCATTTTCCCACATATCAGTCATGGCTCAACAATGGCGAGTTTGGCCCCTGATATCCATTGATTCCAGTTTTGCAAGAGCTCCTTGATTCGACACTCGCTAGAATGTGGTTTTGATATCAGCGGTTATCACTCTCACCTTACTTCTGGAATTCAGCTCTTTCGTTTATGTGTGAACCAAGGCAGTAATGAGGTCAGAACCTGATTGAATCTGGAGGAACTCAAGCTGGGAGTAACTGCGTAGGTTAATGCTGGCAGGCACTGCTTGATAGTACTGTTGATGACGCTTAACATGACATTTACGATGATTGGAAGTAGGCTTACGGGGTGGCAATATACCAGTTGCACACTCCTACCACCCTGTGTTAGAAACCTGCCTTTCACATCTCTTTTGTACTTTCCCTATCTCACCCTAAATGCATTTTCCGAGTTTGATCCAGTTCAATTCCGGTAAAAAAGATTGTGATCATCAAATCTTTTTATGCATCTCATAACTGTACAGACTTCTATCAAGTGTCTCTCATCATCTGCCACTCCAGAGATAACAAGCCAAGTATTACTAGCCTCTCCTTCTCCTTCCTTGTTATTCAGGCAGCATGCTGGAAAACGTTTTCTGAACCCTTTGTAAAACCTCCACATCCGTCCTGTAATGTGGTAACCTAAATTGAACACAGCATTCTTCGTGTTGCTGAACCAAGGTCTTGTAAAAATGCATTTCTTTTTACGATTGAAATAAAACCTTGACAAGGAGACCAGAAATCACGACAAGACGAAATTATCGAAAGAATGGGAATGCCTTTTTCAATATCGCGCTTTGTTTTACATTGTCCGCAAGCATGTGATGAAAACACATTCTGTGTAATCCTTGTTTGAGAACATAGCGTCTGAAATGGAGGAAAGATGCGTGTTATTTTTGTATTATGCCGAAATATATATTTTATTGATGAAGTCACAGAGTGATCTTCGAACAACGAATTCACCAATTATAAAACCATTTCATCTCTTCAGCCACACATCTTACCTAGCGTTAGAATTAGACCCGGTTTAAATTAGCTGAATAATGCACAAATTGAAGAATTGTTGTGGTTCTGTTCGCCGAGCTGGGAATTTGTCTTGCAGACGTTTTGTCCCCTGTCTAGGTGACATCCTCAGTGCTTGGGAGCATCCTGTGAAGAACTTTTGTGATCTTTCCTCCGGCATTTGTAATGGATTGAATCTGCCACTTCCGGTTGTCAGTTCCAGCTGTCCGTTGCAGTGGCCGGTATATTGGGTCCAGATCGATGTGCTGATTGATTGAATCTGTGGATGAGTGCCATGCCTCGAGGAATTCCCTGGCTGTTTTCTGTTTGGCTTGTCCTATAATAGTAGTGTTGTCCCAGTCGAATTCATGTTGCTTGTCATAGGACAAACTGGAAGACAGCTAACGATCCGCATCCATGAACACCAACTAGCCACGAAACGACACGACCAGCAATCCTTCGTAGCCACACGCGCAGATGACAAGCAACATCAATTGGACAGATGAATGAACAGGTAGAGGATAGAGAGAGGAGACCATATGCATTCAAATGGAATCAGTTTAGAACAGCATCATGGTGGACACAAGCATATTGGGCAGAAAGGCCAGTTACTTTGGAGGTCTGTCCTTTGTTCTATGTTGTGATCATATAATTCAGTGACATCAGTGCTCAATGTCTTCCTCCGTCTAATTCCCATTGCTTTATCCCTGCTCCGACTTAGTGCAACTTTCCCTCTTCTGCGTCTCTCGATGGTAATTATTTCCAAGTCTTTTTCATGCTTCATATCCCCTCCTGCCTGCCTGAGAGATCTGGACAGAGTAGATCGGGAGAAAGCATTCCCGAAAACAAATGGACAAGCAGCTGACAACAGTAGTTTAGAGATCTGCAAAAGCAGCGAAGATGGACGTTAGGATATGGAAGGCACTGCCTGGAAATTTGGGGAATGCAGATTGAAACTTGCCACAGCATTAGATGAATATGGAAGCAAGTATATACAAGGTTATCCGATTAAGACAGGATACTGGCATTAGGTAATCATGAGTGTTTGAACAGCCAGTACAGACACGATTGGCCGAACAAACTCATTCCAGTCTGTAACGCTATTGCAAATCAGTGATTCTGTGACAGACAGGCTGTCTTCAAACCTATAGCCTTAGTCTTTGATCCTAATTCATGTTTGTTAGCACTGCTTGGATCTCAAACTGATCTTTTCTGTCACGCTGAATCATTCTGTTAGACGTTTGTTTCCCAGTAACTAGATTACAGAAATTTTGTGCGACCGTTCAGGATTTAAGGTGTTAACATATTTATAGATTCCCTGTTGACATGAGCTTGGAGCTGAGATGTGCTCTTCCATGATGAAGTACCCTTTGAGATTCTGTAGAGTCTCTACTCTAATTCCGAATTTACTGCTTTTCTGGATATGTTTTTGTTTATTTTAAAGGAGAAACAGGCGACAACATTAGAGCACAGGATTTACATGGTACCAGGTGTTTCCTGTTGTTTGAATAGAAAGGCAAGACGTGCAGTGACGGTTCTGTGGTTGTGCAGACTGAGAAGCTGCCTTTTCATACACTGAACCTTCCATAAATCTTGACAAATTCCAAATTATGATCTGCTGTAAAATATGCTTCTGCCTGTTTTCTAACAACATGCTACGGCTCTTAGATGTAATTAAGTTGTTGGTAATGTCCAGCATTTCTGATATCAAAATGTGTGTTCATGCATATCGCCTCTGTCTGAAAGATCAGATTTCTTCAGATGATTGGCAATTTGCCCTGTATCGCAACACAACCCATATATGATGTGAAATTCTGCAGCGCATCTGTGAGACATGGCTCAGGCGTTGTCTTGTCGATGAATAGTGCAAAACAGCACAGGATAAAACGGAAATCGTTGATAATGTGAATGAATGTAATCAATAACGCTAAACTGTACCCAGTTTCGAAACTATGGTAGCACGATCAAAGTTCTGATGGGGTTGGCAATCTGAATTAAGAACAGAGAAGAACTGCAGAAACTTAGCGATAAATATGATTTTAATGTTTCGAGTACATTGACTGTTATTCAGACTTGAAGAGGGCTGGATAATGCTGATTTATGTGCAGTTCATTTGAGATGCTCAAGGGAAATAGATGTGGAGAATAAGCAGACAACAAAACAGAGACAGGCCGTTCAGGAGTAAAGGCGCGATGTTGATTCTAAATCGATATTGATGATAAGTGTGACGATCAGGACATCACTGATGAGAGCACCTGCAGTTTCATCCAAAACACTTATGTACATTACAAACAACTGAGTTACAGCACTGATGGTGTTGTAACAACATTGATCACAGACTTTCAGGGAGAGAAAATAACGCACACGCTTCCACAACTTCACTTTGCATTCTGTGATCATCCAATTTTGTTTCACGTATTTTGTGATCTACACTTCCATAAGGAGTGGTCACCTGCAAAAGGGTAATTTTGACACGATAACGTTATATCAATGTCTCTGCACTTTTCATGTCCAGAGGTCGTGCGGAAAATGGGCCACAGGTGTTCCTGTGTTAACCACAGGACAAATCCAACCAGGCCAAATATTGTCTAAACCCGTTTACTCTCAGTCAGTAGTCTTGTAATTGAAAGGGGTCATCAATGATGCTGTCAAACAGGTTCCACACGGCAATCGACTGCACACTGATTCCCAGTCTGAGTTCCAACAGGGCAATTTAGCTCTTAATCAAACACCGAAAATGCTGCAAATCTCACCATGTCTCGCTGCGTCTGTGGACTGAAAAACATAGTGATGGAATACTCCACAAATGCCAGACTTTGTGCAGCTCCAACAAAACTCAATAACCTAAACAGCATCCAGAACAAAGCAGCGAAGTGACTGTGTCCACATACACAAACATCCAATACCATCACTCAGCAACAGCAATGTACATTTTTTTCAAAATCCTGAAAAATACCTTACTCACGCCATTGTCGGTCTAACGTCAGCGTTTCGAGTTCAAAGTTTTAAGAACCCAGATCATGACGAATTTCTGAAGGCTAAAAAAAGCGATGGGTAATAAATGCTGGCAGAGACAGCGCTGCCCGTATCCAGTGATAGAATTTTAAACAGAACTGTGAAGTTGATTAAAGGGAAATGGTCTGAGGTTCAGATCATGATCTGCATTCCATTCCACAATTGATTACACTAGAAGATCTGGATTATCCCTCTTTCTGCTCCACATGTCACAAAGTGCAATGAAAGAGTTAACTACTAATTGAGGGGTGATAGATTCAAGTCAGATGCCAGTGGCAGGATCTTTAAGCAGAGAGTGGGAAGAGCGTGGAGTGCCCTACCTGCTAATGTAGTCAACTCAGCCACATTACAGAAATTTAAACAATCTTTAGTTGAGCTCATGGATGATTTTGGGATAGTGTAGGGGGACGAACTGAGAATAGTTCACCGGTCAACGCAACACCGAGGACCGAAGGGCCTGTTCTACGCTGTATTGTTCAATGTTCTGTATTCTAACTTTACCTTCTACATTTAGCTTCCACAGTTTTCACGCTGGTAGGTAACTGATGCTTTTTTTCTTGAATGTACCCAATGACATCCCAATCTTTTCGAGAATTCCACTCACAATTCCCTGAGTGACAAAATCTCTGTGTAACTCTACGAAATGGCAAACCTGTAAGCCAAGACCATGACCCATTTTTCTCGATACCATAAGCCAGACGAACATCAAACCTGCATCCTGCATGTCAAGGCCATTAGAATTATTTGCGTTTCAAGAGATCCTCACCATGGATTGTGGACACAATGAATACAATGTTTCCTTCCAGGACACCTCTGCTATGATAGAAATCAATCTGGTGGATTTCATTACAACTATTCCAATGCAAGGCACTGTATCTTATGCAAGGGGATCAAAACGGCACATAGTACTTCAACGGGCTTTGCAATCTTCTGGAGAAGTATTTCTTTTTTAAATATCTTGGTTCTTGGACTGAACCCGTTTTTTCAAAGAAGGTCAAATTAGCACTTACCTTTCAGTCTCGGAGTTGCTTCCTTGTTTTCAGTTAATGTTGTAGCGGATCATCCATTTCTCTTTGTTCATTATCACTAACATACCTTTAAATATTTATTTTACTCTCTGGTGTTCTATTTTCTCCTGTTTTCTGTCCGATGTCGTTAACCTCACACTGATCCGAGTTAGAAGGCATCTTTCACGCATTTGCTCTTTGACTCAACTTGTCCAGAAGGCCTTGAAGCCTGCTTGTATGGTTCTGATCAGCAAACCTGTCAAAGTCACATTTAATCCACTCATCAAAAATCGCTGAAGTGCGTTTTACAATGCTAATCTCCCACCTTCGATTTCCCATGCACTCCATCTATCACCTCCTTCCACAGAAAATGCACATTTTTTTCTCTCTGTGAGACAATTCTCTGTCCTGGCCTGTACGACACATATGATAGCGCAGGCTTAAGTTCTGTACACTAACCTCTTGCTCTAGATTTTATCAAAAGTGTTCCAAACTCCGCCGATTCTCCCATATTCAATAGAACAGTTACTTCATCAAAATATTGTGGAGTTCTCAAACCTCGACTTCTATTCCATAATTAATTTCAATTTTGTCTGCCCCAATTGAAGCTTGTTGTCACATTGTTTATGGTGGATGCTACCATGTTCTGAATATTGCAAATAATCCGTCAGCCTGTACATCCCTGTTTTTCCCTTCCTCAAATTTAGAACAGACAGTTCATATTTTCCATCCCTATTATTCCAGACGTGTTTCCTTTTCAGAATTTGGATACTTTTGCATTGTGACAAACCAAAACATGTACTAAATCTATTGCCATCTCAGTTAGTGCCAAAACATGCAGTTTACCAGTCTCCACGATTCGTTCCTAATGGAAGCCTTCAGTCTGAAATGTCGATTCTTCAGCTCCTCGGATGCTGTCTGATCTCCTGTACTATTCCAGCGCAACACTGTTCGAATCTGATCTCCATAATCTACCGTACTCATATTCTCTGATGAAGCGACAAACTTGTTGCATTTTTGTATAACTTAGTCTACTCAGAGATTCGTAGTGGCGTAGAATGCATTGCTTGTAAGTGTATTAGACCCGCCAACTTTAAGGGCACTTTAATGGTCATTAGACAGACTTATGGATGAAAGTGGACTCCTGTAGGATAGATTGATTCCACAGGTCGGCTTCGGACGGATTCCACAAGTTGGCACAACATTGACGGCCAAAAGGGCCTGTATTGCGCTGTAATGTTCGATATTCTACGTTCTATGCTCTACATGTACAGTCACAGTTGCCATGATGTCAGGCCCTGCAAGTTTGAAAGATGAGGCATATCAAGAGGAAATTTGATATTTGGCAAATTTGAATAATTGCGAAACATTGTTGTATTGCACTGTATCCATCCTATAAGTGCTGACAATCCAAGGAGGGAAATCAACATGATTTGAAATTTGAGCAGATTTTGCAGAGGAAGAGGAAAAAAAATCAATGATTTCCTCTCGCAACTGGGTTGGACAAATTCTACCGAATGTTCCTGATGGGTTAAATAGTGGAAGGTATAGTGATGGAGACGAGGGGACAAGTTTGCAGAAGAGACATAGAAAATACGAGCTGTAGTAAAAATAAGATAAGATTTTTGGGGACTTATTTAAGTTATTCTAAAAGTTAATTCAATGGTTAACACTTTTAGAATAATGGAAAGCTGATTTTATAAAGAAACAAGACCAACATTTGAAGAAATCAACAAGTTGAGCAGCATGTGTGGACACACAAAGCGAGTTAATATTTTGAATCAAATGTGATTTTTCTGGGTAATGACAGTTTTTAATACTGTGGACAGACGGGGGAGGAGAAGAGACTGAAATGGACGGTCTGCGTGTTCAGAGGATAAGACAACGAACTGATAGTTACAGTAATGGAGAGAATTATGACTCAGAATAGGTGCCTCAGGATTGGGGGAAATGAGATGAATATGGGTCTGCTGTGCTGAGACCAATGTCGACAGGACAGGAATATATAAGGGAGGAAAGGGGCTACTTGTAATCTAAAGGAAGGGTCGAAATTCAGCTCTGAAGTTGTTCGTCTCCATTTTTAGTTCTGAAGAGTGTAAAGTGAAGAAATGGAAATTGAGCTCTTTCTCCAGCTGCTTGGGGAGATGCTGAGTTGCAGAGTATCTTCAAAGAATCTGAGACCAATAACCTCCTGTGGTTGTGTGATTCTGTGGTATGGATTACGGAGTGGGGACTCGCTTCCAAGTCAAAATCGGAAACGTCATTGATCTTTTAAGATGAACCCGGTTTCATTGTACCCATTAATGGTCACATCATTTCTCATTGGTGGAGAGGACAGAGTTTACTTCATAGTCCGCTCACGTCAAAATCTATTGGTTGATGGAAAGAAACCCGAGCCCCTGGGCAAGTCTTGGTGAAGGAACCGACTGTTAGAGAAATCGAGGAGTCACTTGATATGTGAACTGCTGCTCAATATCTGTGAGACAGCATTCAGCAAATGTTCAGATTTGATCTGGAACCACCAGCTGGGACGATGTTTGTAACCCTGGTGCACTTACTTCTTCTGCAGCTATTGAACTGTGAGTTATGGTCTCTTGAATACATTTTCTTAACCATTGATAGATCAATGATTAGTAACATACATGTGGCAAAAATATAATGATCAGTCTATGCGAGATAAAGTAGTGGCATGATCAGAAATGAAAATTATTTTGTCTTCATTATTTTCCGACTTTTTATGGAACTGTTTCTGAGGCTTCAGAGCTCCCCACCCACAACCCCCATTCACCCCCAGTACTTGCACTTATTCGTAGTTTCCGTGCAGCTCACAGAGTTGAAAACCTACTCCGACAATTCGGGTGTGTTTGGAAACAGTGCCCATTGCTGCTTCAACAGTGTGTGTAGTTGGGAAACCTCCTGAACAATATCTACCTAATTTATTCGTCAATATTTGGGAGAGTGTAAAATAGAAACTGAATATTTTTGCTTTTCTAGGAGTTTGATTTGCCACTGATTTTAGGTATTATTTCTTCTTTTTATATTCCACAACTTTCTCGATACTGATACATTTATACAGAGCCATTGCACTGTCAGTGAAACAAAGGGACTCTGGGCCAATTTGGTTCATTTTGTTGTTGAGACAGTTCTGTAATTTTGGAAATGTGGCAGGCAAGTTCCTACGAGGAAACTGTAAGAAACATTGCTGTGATAAAGGGCGCAGTTAGCCGTTCACATCCTCAGTGGAACAAAGGCGCTGTGTGTTAATTTGTTATATTTTATTGTTGAGACGGTTCTGTAATTTTGGAAATTACAGAATTTATACCGAGACATCTGTTAGAATTGTCGCTCGAATAAATGGCACAGTTAACTGGTCATCTTGAAATAACCTAAGTGAAACATTCACACTGCATTCTGTCTGCAAATGTTGCCAGATCTGCGAAGTATTTCCAGCAATTTCTCCTTTGTTTCTGATTTCCAACATACACAGCTCCTTTGTTAGCCAGTTTTGTTATTCACTGAATTTGGTCGTATGATTGGCACTGGTCAGTCCAGTATCAAAAGCTCTTCTTCCTGTACTGGGAAAGTTGTTGAACAAATTCAGTCAAATTACTGTCAACTTATTTTAGAGCAAGATGCTTCTTTTCTCTCTCCAAATAAAAACTGTATTTATAAAATACATTTACGTACATACATCGTCACTGAAACAGGTCAATACTGTACCGTAGTTAAAAAGTGTGGTGCTGGAAAAGCAGAGCAGGTAAGGCAGCAGACGTGGAACAGGAGGTTCGTCGTTAATCGCATAAAATCTTCATCAGGAGAAAGATCTTATGCTTCAAACGTCGACTCTCTAGCTCCTCGGATTCTGCCCGGCCAGTTGTACGTTTCCACCACCACCCTTTTAGACTTTGATCTCTAGCATCTGCAATCCTCACTTTCTCCGACTTCTGTACAATCCTGTATGAAGGAGAAACAAACACTGGAATTTGACTCTCTCCAGAAACACTCTAAAGGCATTTCTATATGGACAAGATTGTAACTATGTATACTTGAGACATCAGGAGTGTCTGATAATTGAACGGACCCCCATATACCTTCTGCAGTAAGACCGAAGACAGTGGTCTTTCTCCACTGCCTTTGTGGCAGCTGCCCCAACCTTTAATACATCCCTCAACAATTAGTCCTGGTCCTTGGAATGTGCCACTGTGCAACCCTCGTTCGGGATCAAATACTTGCTCTGGAATACCAAAGAGTTTCATGCCAACAAACGTGCATTTTTCAGCGATTTGGTGTCCTTCCAGGTGCAGTTGTTTGTTTCAGTGTCGGGGTGTGTCATGGGGAACTGACCCTAGAGCACTGTGTCCTGAGTCAAAGGGCTGCTCGTGAAGAGCCTCGACAGAAATTACTACATCTTTCTCCAGACATCCTTTGCAAAGGACCATTCCAGAAGGATATGTTTTAAGTCCCTTCACGTGTCCCCGACCCCCTTCCAAACCCCGCATTCACTTAGAGAGCAGTGTGGGTAGCCGCACAGGAGCTCGGTGCACATGAGAGAACTCGCAGTTTCCTTTGGAGGTCTGTCCTATGTTCTGTGTTGTGATCGGATATTTCTGTGACATCGGTGCTCAATATCTTTCTCTTTCTAATTCCCATTGCTTTATCCCTGCTCCGACTTAGTGCAACTTTCCCTCTTCTGAGCCTCTCGATGGTAATGATTTCTAAGTCTTGCTCATGCTTCATATCCCCTCCTGCCTGCCTGAGAGATCTGGACAGAGTAGATCGGGAGAAAGCATTCCCGAAAACAAATGGGACAAGCAGGTGACGACAATAGTTTAGAGATCTGCAAAAGCAGCAAACATGGACGTCAGGATATGGAAGGCACTGCCAGGAAATTTGGGGAATGCAGATTGAAACTTGCCACAGCATTAGATGAACATGGAAGCAAGTATATGCAAGGTTATCCGATTACGACAGGATACTGGCATTAGGTAATCATGAGCTGGTGCGGGTGCAGTTTTGTTCGGTTGTGTGAAGGTGGTTGGCTGAGTTGTTGCTGTTAACATTGATGGCGCAACTTCTGTGACTGACTCTTGGTGGTGAATGCTTCAAGTTGTTCAGATGATGGGCGGTGTGTAAATGAAGCCGATTGCTTTGTGCGAAGTGCCTTCCAGCTTGTGAGTTTATGTTGCAGTTTAATGCAGCAATGTCAGCAGCGAATGTCTGTTAATATCGCTGGGTTGGGTGTTGCTCACAGTTATTTCTCTTCAGGAGTCAGAAAGTGAATAATGCTGAAAATCTGGTACCTGTTCTCCACTTGTAGTGAAAGGCTGGGCATCCCGGTTCAGATTATTATATGGAGCAAAATGTCAGCTCAGTTGATTCCAGCCACGGGCGTGTGATTGTGTGGTGTTTACGCATTGTCCCTGTTTATGTGTGGCTCTCCTCCAGGTGCTCCGGTTTCCACCCACAGTCCAAAGCTGTGCAGACCATGGCAAGTTCTCCACACTGCGTTAGGGGCATGAGTCAGAGGGAAATGGGTCTGGGTGGGTTGCTCTTCGGAGGGTCAGCATGTACTTGTTGGGCCATTTGTCCTGTTTCCACTCCGTAGAAATTCTAGCTAAAAAATATTCTGTCTATGCTAAGGCGTAGTATGTTAAGAGAGTTCACGTACACAGAAATGTATTGCTTTGTGGTAAATTGGTTTCTCAATCTCTGGAAAATTTTCTCCTATTTATCCAGTGACATGAATTATCCAAGATATTGAAGCCTTCTTTTTCATTCTTCCCATGTACGTATTTCCATGTACATTAATGAATTAAGTGCTTGAATCAGAATCTTGTGGATTATTTTCATAAACCATATCACAGCAGTGAAATCAGCCTCTCGAGATCGAAATGACGGGTTAGAGTAACTGGTGTGCCAAGAGTCTATTGATGTACCGCATTTCGACAATTCATTTACACCCAAATCACGGGTACAGTGACACTGAGAGTGAGTTGCATTTTATATCCAGAAGACGAAACTGGTATTATTTCCTTTAAAGTTTAGTTGCTGTCTGTTTTGTCTAAAGATATATGGCAGAAGATTAAAAAAAAGACATGCACATCAACACTGCTCAAGTCGCTCAAAGACTAGATTTCACTTTCAAAATTATTTTATAACCTAATATATCAACAAAGGAGGTTGAATATAAATTGAATAACATGAATTTTGTGGAGTGCGCATAACCGCGCCATACCTTAAAGAAACTTCAAAAATGTTGGATGAAATCAGGAGATCTGTCAACATCAATGAAGAGTGAAACACAAAAATGTTTTGAGTCTGATACGATCGCTCAGACCAGAAGGATAGAAAATAAGGAGTCACAACATAGTGACAATTTTAACACTGTTCCTCTCTCTGCATGTGTTGGTGGTCTCCAGCATTCTCCACATTTGTTTCAGATTTTCAGTTTGCACTTTTCTTTTCTACCATCAGCCTGGTGTCTCAATTATTTTGGCTTAATTTGTAAAATTGTTTACGTTGTGAATTTGACGTCCAGAGACTGTAACCTGTCGTTGTTTCATATAATTTAAGAAAAAGCATTTCGGATTCATTTGGAAGGAGACCCGATTGGGGACTGATGCAAGAATAAATTCCCACAGAAATGGAGGCTGCCCAGAACCTTTGAAAGAAAGATTTCTGAGTTTAGTTTGTGTAACATCGAGATCAACAGTCTTAGTGCCTACTAAGATGAGACAATAAATTTGAACGAGAAGTAAATTTACTCTGGTTCTGCATTACTTGTACAGTATTTTGTTTGATTGCATGCTTTGAATCTTTTCAATTTGTGAAACAGTGAGACAAATTGGATTGCTTCATCTCATATTAATTTATCTCGAAATAACAACATTCTTGGATCAGATGATAGAGCACGAGATGGTGAAAGGCTCCATCATTATGTTTTGTCGATCTTTGTTGAACAGGTGAGGTGCCGGAAGACTGGAGATTGGCAAACCTGGTGCCACTGTATAAGAAGGGCGGTAAAGATATGCCAGTGAACTATAGACCAGTGAGCCTGACCTCAGTTAGGGCAAGGTGTTGGAGGGAATCCTGAGGAACAGGTTTCACATGTCTTTGGAAAGGGATGGACTGATTAGGGATAGTTGACATGGCTTTGTGCGTGAGAAATCATGTCTCACAAACTTGATTGAGTGTTGTGACGAAGTAACAAAGAAGATTGATGAGAGCAGAGCAGTAGATGTGATTATTATGTACTTCAGTAAGGTGTTCGACAAGGTTCCCCATGGAAGACTGATTAGCAAGGTTAGATCTCATGGAATGCAAGGAGAAGTAGCCATTTGGATGTATAACTGGTTCAAAGGTAGAAGACAGAGGGTGGTGGTGGACGGTTGTTGTTCAGACTGGAGGCCTGTGATCAGTGGAGTTTCACAAGGATCGGTGCTGGGTCCTCGACCTTTTGTCATTTACATTAATGATTTGGATACGAGTATAAGAGGTACAGTTAGTAAGTTTGCAGATGACACCAAAATTGGAGGTGTAGTGGACAGTGAAGAGGGTTACCTTAGGTTGAAACAGGATCTTGACCAGATGGGCCAATGGGCTGAGAAGTGGCAGATGGAGTTTAATTCAGATAAATACGAGGTGCTGTAAATCTTAGCAGGACTTTTACACTTCACGGTAAGGTCCGAGAGAGTGTTTCTGAACAAAGAGAACTTGGAGTGCAGGTTCATAGCTCCTGGAACGTGGAGTCGCAGGGAGCTGGATAGTGAAAAAAGCGTTTGGTTTGCTTTCCTTTACTGGTCAGAGTGTTGAGTACAGTAGTTGGGAGATCATGTTGCAGCTGTAGAAGACATTTATTCTGCCACTCTTGAAATATTGCGTGCAATTCTGGTCTCCTTCCTATCGGAAAGATGGTGTGAAACTTGAAACACTGACAAAAAGTTTAAAGCGGGTTCCTCACCATCCTGCCCCCAGTGCAGTTGAACGTGGGTTAAAAATACTGAGAGTGTTACTTTGTTGGCAATGACGATAGACATTGAAACACATTAAGCAGTGTGTTCAAAGAGGTAGCATCGGCACCTTGGACCAAATAACCTTCTTCCTCTGTTGTGACCATAGAATGGTTTGTGGACAGTTACGTATTGATCTTCTTTTTTCAATCTATCATCAAACTTTATGTTCCAGATTTAAGGAAATGGATAATTCCTGCTGGATATTGTTGATGAGTGAATCTCGTAATGCTTTTGCCATGTAGATAGGGGAACATAATAAAGCCGTATATTAAAGATGGTAAACACTGAAAAAAGTAAATATTCTTTCGGGGGTTGGTTGCTGACTAAGCACTGTTAGCCATTGTTTATTTCAGTATTGCTGAACGACTGAAGTTTCTAAACTGCTGAACGCTTTGGACGGGGGTGCCTTGCTTTGGAAACTGGGGAGTATTGTCGCTCTTTACGGGGTCATCACAATGTTGAGGAAGGTAGCAACGCAGTGACGAGCAGACCAGTCAGACAGTTGGCAACGTATCTGTCTGTTTGGAAACAATTTGGTCAAATTTTAAAGAAAGCAGACAATATTTGATAATTGCAGTAATTATATTTCCTGCTTTTTCAGCATTGCATGAAATGAGGATTTGAACTTTCCAGATATCATATAGAATCATAGTATGGACATAGGGCCTTTGTCCCAAACTGGTCCAGGCTGATCAAATGGAAATCCACAAATGTCAAATCCATTTCTCTTCACTGGACTCATATCGTTCTCAACTGTCCCTATCCATGTAATTGTCCGAATATCTTTTAAGGGTTGTTACTGTACCCGCCTAAATCACTTCCGCTCGCAGCTTGTTCCATATGTTTACACCCCCTGTGTAAAATATGATTATTTGGCAAGCCAATGATAATTATTGCCCGCATTTGTTGCATTTGTCTATTTTATTTCTACGTGCTAAATTGAATTTTCATTCTTCTATTTCAGGCAGACTTGCTGACACTCAGGCCGATAGTAAAGGTAACTGCATGCTCTTTTCATAGGGAGTCAAATCTCTATATTCTGATGATTCTGTTCAAGCACGAAGTTGTGCTAAGAATCTCCTTTCCTTAAAATTCATGTTGAACAGCTGTCTGTTCATAACTAATGGGGGTGCATGACTTCTGAAGGTCTCTCATTTCAGGGTTGCTGGGGAGCAGAGTGTGAAGGATCAGTTCCTACGAACATTGCCATTCTCAGATAAAGACAACACATGGAGATACTGTGAAAATTCAGTTACAAACTCAGTGCTGCTTTCAGCAATGTAGAAAAACTATTTCACTCACTATTGAGCAGTGACATTGTGCTCACATGACCATACATCCCACAATATTTCGGGCTGTGAAAGGCGGAAGTACTGTTTCATTTTCAGATGTTCGCAGTGAGGATCAGTTGTGTTTTTCTCGCCATTCATTGCGCCCACATGTCATGAATGACTAATAAAAAAATCTCCTCACGTTGGCCAGTTTAGAGGAATTGTTTCTGTGGAAACATTTTTCTGACCCTCACTCTCTGTGAGTTGGCATCACTTCTGAAATGGCATTTCACCATCCACAATACGGATTGTGAGTTACATTGCGATAGCATGCATTTTTTGCCATGCCATCACACTCATTGCATTGTGAGCTGGGAATGCAGACTGCAATTGGAGCTTTCCCAATTGCGCAGTATTCACTTTGGTTACCATTTCGATATTTTCCAGAGACGGTGAGGCTGAGACTTGCGAATGGAGGCAGTCCTTGCGCTGGCCGAGTGGAGATTCACTACAGGGGACAGTGGGGGACAGTCGATGATAATCTTTGGGACCTTTTGGATGCTGCAGTTGTGTGTCGGGAGCTGGACTGTGGGACCGTGGTCTCTGCCCCGGGCGGGGCTCACTTTGGACGAGGATCCGGACCCATTGTGACCTGGAATGTTCAGTGCAGAGGGACCGAGCGCGCTCTGAAGGAGTGTCAATCACAGGAATGGGATCACTACAGCTTCTCACATGACAATGATGCTGGTGTCGTCTGTTCAGGTAAAAATCTATTGCCATTTCTTTGGAGCTTTATCACAAGCCGGAGCTGCCTCAAACCAGAAAGGGTTATGATAACAGAGCGACAACTATCCAAATATTATTAACATGATCATAACTAAACGCCCAATTCATTCGGTACTATAATATAATGCGTGAATATTTGAAGACAATGGGAGAGGTGAATTCCCGTTACCGTTTCCAATCCGGTAAAGGGGCACGACAGGTGTCCATTGTGATGTCACTTGAAGCCACATTGAGAGAACTGCGCTGCAGGAATGATCATATTTACAACCCAATGCAAACTGAGATTCGACATTGAGTTGGCTGGCATAATCACTTTCTGTCATTTATCTTCAGGTTGAAAGTTGCTTTCTGTCTGAACAGCTGAGGGTCGGGGTTGTGGGTGAACATGAACGAGATCGACAGGGCAGCAAACTGATTGTAGGAACAATTTATTTCCAGAAATGCCAGACCTGTAATTAATCACATAAATGTTGATCAGAAAATAATCGGAGTCGCGGTTGCTACAAATTGCTATGATTCTGTGCTCTTTTAAAATCTCAGATCACAAAGCTCCGAGGTGGGTACCTCAAAATTCCCAATGCTTTGGCAGACTGGAGGTCCAGTTCGGTGACACCTGGAAAACAATGTGTGGGCTTGACTGGGATTTGAAAGCCGCCGATGTGGTCTGTGCACAGCTTCATTGTGGAGTCGCAGTGTCTGTTTCAAGCTCGATGCATTCTGGAGGCAGTGCTGTTCTCACGGCTACTGAGGTGTTTAAATGTACGGGCAATGAGACTCAGCTGGGGAAGTGCCCTCGGTCTTCAACAACGCACCAGGATTGCACTGGACACAACAATGTCACCCTGATATGTTCAGGTGAGTACAAGCTTACCTAAAGGAGAAAGACACATTTCCAGTTAATGTGTGTAAGAGTAATGTCGCTGGCATTCCTGACATTGCTTTGACCGTGACAAATCTCAACTAATCCTCAAGATTCTCATCTTCCCTGGCACAAGAGTGAAGAGGTAAAATATACACGAAATTATTGAAAATGTAAACATTTTAAAACTTTGGCGTTTGGATTGGGAAAGACATTTCTTCAACTGTCCACAGTCAATATCCGTTCGTGTGGACATTGACTAAGCGTCGCTCATGAAGGATAATATGAATCGTTGGTCGATACACATACATTGACGTGAACCTCAGACAACTAAAGTTATGACAAGGCAATTGTTTATTTTCTGAATCTCCCTGACCTGATTATATTTTTTAACAATGCTATCAGACTGTGCGACATAACTGAAGATCACTCTTGCCAACAACTTTTTCAGCAAGAAGTTCCAGCTCACAAACACTCATTGGCTGATAGATATTATCATGGTAATTTATTCACCGTTCTGTCCCTTACTTGCGACCCTTCTCAATCTCTCAACTTTCTGTAAATTTACGTTGCTGTAAATTTATTTTGCCTTCGTAACACGTTGTATTTTGCATGGTATATGCACTTTGTCTACAGTCTAATTCAGTACATTCCAAGATGTAATACTGTGCACCTTTTGCCCTAAATCGTTACATTATTGCCTGTTACTCTTTCGATGATCAATAGGCAGGTCCAGTAATTTATTTCGTTTGCTGCTTTGTTCATCAAGTAATATTCTCGTATACCTCTATCTGTTCCAGCTCCATTGGTTGAATACGATCCATAACCTGTCCAATACACATTAATCGAAAGTGGAAGCCTTTTTGCATATCTCTTCGAGTATGCACCTCCTCAAGAGCCAGGACACACTTTGTGAATTATTTGTTCCACATAATTATAAACAAGGTTTTCCTATCTTCCCAAACGCAAAGGAATTATTTCTCTCTTTCTGCCCTAAATTCATCTATTCTTAATTTTACGTTTCAGTTGCATTGCTGACTACTCTACCAAGTATTCTGTCAACTTGGTGTATCTCAGCTTTTGAAGCTCCAGCACTTCAGTCTAAGTGCACTTATTCACAACTTGAAGAGGGAAAAGGTGAAAACATGTAAATGCACGTACGTTGTACTTCATTTTCCAGGCTGCCAAAATATACTGCCTGAAACTTCTTCGCGTAAAGTTTCATCTGACATTTACTTACCTGTTCTGCTCTCTTTGCATGCTCTACTGAAATTGGGAGATGTCATGAATAATGGTTTGAAAACATTGATGCATGGTACCAGTGACTAATTTTGAAGTGTTACTTTGCATCTCAATGCAAATTCGGGAAAGTCCATGTCACATTCTACCAAACGGTACACATTCTCAGGTTATAATTCATTTCATTACTGCAGGTTCGATGGGAGAATAAAGGTTAATAGTCTTGAAACTGCATATTGCAGCCAGCATTTGATGCATTGGTCATGATTTGGTCACCTGGAGGCTCAACATCTTACTGTACAAAAAAACTTTTAACATTGTAATTACCCCAATTGCCTCAAACTTGTAAGCTTATTTGATGTCCATGTTTCAGAAATTGCCTTCAAAAATATTCATTTAATACATTCGCCTCGTTAGCTGCACTGCAGTGTAACACCCTGATGGAATCGCCTACCTCAGTGGGTTGAATGACTGGTCTTTGATATAAGGTAATACCAGCAGCGTTGGCTCATTCCCCCCCACAATCTGAAGTTGCCATACTGTTCCTAAACTTCTGAGCTCATTCCTCGGCTGACGAATAGTGACCATCAGGTTAAATCACCATCAACCACATCTCTCTAACGAGAATGCAGCCACATATTTATCAGTAAATTGAGTTAAGCATTACTGCATGATTGCAAAAGTCATTCTAACCTTCACGAGCAATCAGGACCAAAAGTACACTGCTGTTATCAAACTATGGACTGCATCAAGTAAACCTTTCCACTCTTGTTTCATAGGTTTTCCACGACAGAGGTAAATGATCATAATCACTGTCTTGGGAATACCCTTTAACTGTGAATAGTGGAAAGAGTTTCATGAAATAATCGTAATTGTTTTGAAGACATTGTAACTGTCATGTGTATTGGGCAATGGAGGATGAGATTCGATTTATTTTCTCTTTTGAATCTTGAACAAGTGCGTGGATATTTGCAAACTTTTTTTTTTATTTGATCCAAAACAGGAGACAATGGGCCCCGATTGGTTGGTGGGGAGAACAGGTGCTCTGGGAGAGTGGAGGTCCTACATGGAGAGCAGTGGGGAACGCTGTGCGGTGTTTACTTTGGCTTACAAGACGCCAATGTGGTCTGTGAGCACCTTTTATGCGGGACTGCAAAGTCGATCCCGAGAGATGCTCGATTTGGGAGGGGAGCCCGTCCAGTGTGGAAGGAAAACTATGAATGCCACGGAAACGAGCGACGGTTGTGGAACTGTCCAGTTTCACATGGGGAAAGCTTCAACTGTTCACATGGAAATATGGCCAATGTCATCTGCTCGGGTGTGTCCTTTATAGCAATTGTTCTTTTGCTAAACAGTGTTTCTGTGTACTTAAAGTTTCGAATTATTTTATTTTTACATTAATGCAATGTCACTGGTGCGTCCATGGCCTGTTGGCCTTTTGTGATTAATCTCGGTTTAACTGGTGCACTAGTTCACTTCAGGAAGTCATTACCTTTCAACTATATGGTGAACAATCTGCAGTCATATGTCAGTCAGAAAAGGTTAGACCGGCAGATGTCCTTCCACAATGATAAGTATTAGCCAGATGAGTTGTTAGCAGAATTGATTATCGTTTGACTGTCACCATCGCAAAGACTAATTTTCCGTTGCAGACTATTAACTCAGTTTGATCTTTACCAGCTGCCATTCTGGAATTTCGGGCACCCTCAGCACCACCAGGTCTTAATTTCTACCCCCACTTTGCAAATCAATAGGCCATGTTTGATTTGGCGCAATGGTGTTCTGAGAAGTGACACTTGAGTCTACGGAAGTTAGTTTGTATTAAATGACATTATCTTTTTTTAAAAATTCTGAATGCCATCCAAGATGATAATTAATTTCCTAACTCTCTGCCGCATTCTTCAAATGTCAATCCCCTGTCACTCCACAAATGCATCCATTCTGCCTGGGTTACTAATTCTGTTAGTGCTTCTCAACTCTCTGTACTGTTTTAGATTTGGAATATTTCACGAACATTTTAACGATTATGATTCTGATACTTAGTGTTTCAGGGAACGCAGATGTGACCAGTGAGGCCAGGGTTTGTGCTGATGCCTGATTTCACTTTAACCAAGTTGGTTTTACAGGCCTTTAGTTATGATTTTCTCACTCTTTTATGAGCCTGAAGACCTTGTCGGGCCGATCAAATGACGAAACCAGATTTGATTTCCTGACAAACATTAGGAGCTGCATGGGTTTTGTTTTCAATATTTCTTCATAGTTTCCCTGTTCACGAGCTGAAACTGGGCTCCAATTCCAGAGCATACATTTTCCAACATTCCCCCAGAGAATGCATAACGCACCTGAATTGCTCGTGTGAACATTTTTATGACATGACATTCTGCCCTCAACTCCTGGCAGGGAATACCAGAATCTGCACAAATCGCGCCGCAGAAATCAGATGTATTCGTACCTTCTAATAACAGATTTTGACGTATCAATAGCGTGGAGACAATTTTCAAAAGAAAATGGTGAATATTGGCAGTTACGTTAGTGATGACAGTATCAGGTTTTAAAATTGTTGAGCTATCCCAAATTTTCACAAGTGTTTTGAATGTCAAAATTCTCAAACAGACTTGTTCCTCATTCTCCATTATCTTCTTGACCATTGCCTCAGTCATGTTGCGGGTCGTTTGCTCAGTGCAACATGCTCTGCCGTCAACAATGAGAGTAGTGGCAACATATCAATGGTCAAAGCATACGAGTAGCATGTGCAGACTGAGAATTGGCCTGAAAGGATGAGGTCGCGAGCTAAAGAAGAGACTTTATTTTCAACGAATGCTAGAATAGCAGCACTTTTATTTCCACACCTCTCTCAATTTTGTTTAGACAAGAAATGTGATGACATGATGAAAGTATTTGAAAACGTAAATGGACATAATATCTTTATGATTGCAAATCATACATTTTCCTGTGATTGTCAGTTCTCGAATATCTGTGTTCATTTCAATCGCTGTTCTCAGTAACTCTTATTTTGCAGATGAAAATTGGGCGCTAAGACTAGTGAATGGCGAAAGTCGCTGTGATGGCCGAGTTGAAGTTTACTATAATGGAAGCTGGGGCGGAGTGCAGGACACCGCGTGGGATCAGAATGATGCCAACGTTGTCTGCAGACAGCTGGGATGCGGTTATGCCTTAGAAATATATAATTCTTCAAAGTACGGGGAGAGTGATGGTGGTTCGTGGGTACATGATGTCCAATGTCATGGACATGAATCACAGCTCCAGGACTGCAGAATCTCCAACACATTGAAATCGTCTGTCACCGAAGGCAGTGGGGTCAGTGTCCTCTGTTCAGGTAAGTAGACTCTTCACATTTAAACCAGCTCTGATATATCAAGCCAAACATTCATCTGCTGAGTAAATTGAGAATGTACACCACTTGCTTGTCAGTGTCACTCAAACCATTTATTCATCGCTCGGCTGAAAGCAGATCTGAGGTGCGCGGCGGGTGCAGATGGATGAATATGAAAAATTAACACCATTTTGTTGTCAGATACAAGCATTACGTGGCAGGTCAAGTGAATTGGCTATGCTAAATTGCGCAGTGTGTTATTTGCATTCGTCTGAGGGAAATGGGTCTGGGTGGGTTAAATTTCCGAAGGTCGGTATCGACTAGCTGGTCCAAAGGGCCACTTTCCACAATGTAGGGAACCTAATCTTAGATTAGACTCGATTGCTCGCTGGCACAGTGGTTAGCACTACTGCCTCACAGCGCCAAACATCCGGGTTCAATTCCCGCTTCAGGGAACTGTCTGAGTGGCGAGCACTTTCTCCCTATTTCTGCGTATGTTTCCTCTCACAGTCGAAAGATGTGCAGGATAGTTGAATTGGCCATGTTAAATTGCCTGTATCGTGAGATGTCGGTGAATGTGTCTGGGTTAGTTGATGTTTGGAGTGTCGGTGTGGACTTGTTGGGCCGAAGGTCCTGTTTCCTCACTCTAAGTTATCTAATCAAATCAGTAATCCAATTCCAGTGTCTTAACCCAAAAGTAAAGTTGATACACGTGCACAAAGAATGCGTTATTTCAGATAGAGTCATTCGATTTGAAATAATAACACCACTTCCCAAAGAGGAAGGTGAACCTCCTGCATTTCACCAGCAATCTCTAATTTTGTGAGAGTGAAGTTGGCGTTGCGATTTGATATTTTGATGAGAATGAATGTAAACAGATATTGATCAGACAGGCAAAAATGCCGAGGGGTGGGAGATGGAGTTTAATTTATTCTCAAACTGCAAGAAGCATGATTTAGACCAGAGCAGAAAACTGTGTGCAGTTAAGGAATCCACATCAGAGGATGGATTGGACAGTAATGGAGACAATGCAGGGGGAAACGTATGAGAGATTTTCTTGAGATGAACAAAATTTAGCTATGAAGACAACTTGGTCAGATTTGGATTCTTTTCCTTTGAACAGAGGCGACTGGGTATGGGCAGGATTGAGGTGCATAATAAGCAAGAAGGAATCTTTCCCCTATGTTATGCAATTGCTTAAAATGCGGCATAGAGTTAAGGTGATGGACAGAAGGTTCAGAGGGACCTGAGGATATTCTTTTTCATCCACTTGGGGCGGGGGAGTAGTCTGGAACTCACTGCCTGTAAGTGTGGTAGAGGCAGAAACGTAAGTGAAATCTAAGATATATTTAGATGTGCACTTGCGATGCGAAGGAGTTAAGGACGAACCCAAGTGCTGGGAAATGAGATTAAAATATTTAGGAGCTTGTTTTTGACAGAAACAGAATTGGTGGGCCGAAGTTTCTTTCTCTGTGCTGAAGACTTCTTAAATCTGTGATTCTGTGAATTAGTTCTGGACCTTTATATCTAAGTACACGTGATCATAACCTGAAATGACTTTTCGTCCTCTTTTAGTATTTACACTTCTACAACTACACAAAGTGCTATTGCTGTCACTCCACTATATACGTTGTCTTTCAGTTATATTCTCGTAAAGTATAGTATTCCCTTGTGCGCTGATGAATGAAAGCTGAGACGGTATTTATATTGGACGAACGTACAGTTATGTGCACTATAAAATAGGGTGAGCATTAGACAAAGTAACGTGTGGACAGATATAAACGGAGTGACAGGATAGAGAAAGCACAAATGCAACCGTTTGCAAAATATTTCACTGAACGTTCAACATAGAAAGAGAAACTGAACCTGGCAGTACCAGGTGCAATTAGATATTTTGAAACATTTATGTGCTGGACATTCGTGCTAAAAGGTTACACTTGATCGATTAGTTTTGGAAGAAATTATGTTTCAGCACATTAAGTACTTCTCATGAGAACATTTAAAACGGTCTTCCCTGTATCTATACACTGTGTTGCCCTGAGTGATGAAGGGAATGTGCATTGAATGTGTCATTGTTTCACAGAGCACTTTCAGCTGAGGCTGTCAGATGGTGGAAGCCCTTGTGCTGGTCGAGTGGAGATTTACTACAATGGAATATGGGGCTCAGTTTGTGATGATTTATGGGATGTGGTCGACGCTGGAGTCGTTTGTAAACAACTGGGTTGTGGAAAAGCACTGGACATGACACTCCCTTCCTCCTCTGGACCGGGCTCAGGCCACATTTGGTTGAAGGATGTGAAGTGTTTTGGAAACGAATCATTTCTCTGGGAATGTCCTTCAGTCCCATTGGGTCACCAGGACGACTGTTCTCATAAAGAGGATGTGAGAATTATGTGCTCGGGTGAGGCCATTTTTCAATGCTTTTACTTTGCTCGATGGTTGTAGGTGAGACGTCATGGTGACACATGTTCACTGAATTCGAAAGGATGTAGAGCAGCGGCAGGAATTTAAAGAAATGATCTCTGACACTTACATGCTTCACAGAAAGTGATAGAGCAATTCGTTTCTCTAATCTAAATTACTTTTCTGTCAGTTTGTTTCACCTTATATTGATACAAATCGCGTTTGTAATGAAAAGTGTCATCTTTGATCTGTTGTCACTCCTCCAAGTGGATGTAAATATTGTCCTGAATGTCTTAAATGTCTGCGAAAAGGTCCTTCCAAATTTATGACCTTTATTTTTGTATCGAGCCACCAGAAATATGAGACCTGTTTGTGTGTCTGTCGAACTATTTGTGACTCGAAAATGAAGGAGTGATTTTTTTCTCTTTCTGTTTCTGACCAGACTTCCCTGCATTAGACATAGCTCCTGTACATACCTGTACTGCCTATTTATTACTGTGCACTATCGTTTTGCATGATTTTTCAGAACAGTAAAAATATTCCGTAATTTGCTTTAAACTGAGCAGTTTGAAACTTCCCTAGTGATACAAATTTAAAATTGATTGAATGCATATATAAAATTGTGCAGCCATGATATCAGAACCAGTTCCAGTGGATCGTCACTTCTGCAAAGTGGACAATTTACTTTGTAACACAGGCTTTTTGTTTTCTGTCAGTTTCTGCTTCTCGACCATTTCGGGTTCTCAAACAGTTCGCCAGATTCTAGTAGTGTCTTGGTGAAGTCTTTCTAACCTCCATGCACGATGCACATTTGGCTCACTCCTTTTTTCATTGCATTATGCTTTATTAAGAAAACTGATCACAACGATCCGCGGATGCTGCGAATCTAAAACAAAGAGGAAAATTTCTGGAAAAAGTCATATGTCTTTCAGCATCTGTCGAGACAAAGAGGAGTCAACGTTTCATGTTCAGTGACGCTTCCTCCAATCAGAATACGCGTCACTGGACCTGAAGATTTGTCTGTGCTTTCTCTCTTCACAGATTCTGTTGAGATCCTCCAGCAATTCCCTTTGTTCCTATCATGCATCCTGCTCGTTACGGCAATCACAGGACACACCAGAAACATGAACAATCTAACAATCTGGATATCTGTTATTGTTTGAACAGAACACAAGGAGCTGCGGCTGGTGAATGGGAAACATCGCTGTGAGGGAAGAGTGGAGGTGTTCTACAATGGGACCTGGGGAACAGTGTGTTCAGACACATTGGATTCACACGTTGCCAAAGTGATTTGTAAGCAGCTGCACTGTGGTGCGTTCCAGAATGTTGAATACGACGCTCAATCATTCGGAGCAGGAACGGGAACTATTTGGCTCGATGAGATGGAGTGTCTCTCCCACGAGTCGACACTGTGGCAATGTCACACAGATCCGTGGGGTCAACACGACTGTCAACACCGGGACGATGCTGGTGTAGATTGTTCAGGTAACATGACAAGCCTTCTCAATGTTCGGGTGTCATTTCAAACATGAATTTCCAATAGACTGAGCATCTTTCTCCTTCCAACAGAGAGCATTAGAACAAAGGAGCAGACCTTCAGTTCAACTTACTGCCATCAACAATTAGGTGCGTCTTCTTTCTCTTTGTGCCAACTCTTGGAGATTCTGCTTTGTACTGAATTCACTAATAATCAGTTCTGTACCACAGATACGCAAGACAGTGTGCACCTGCATGGAGGAAGCAGCAACTGTTCTGGAAGAGTGGAAATCATGTGCGATAAACGCTGGGGAACGCTGTGTGGCGATTCCTGGGATATAACTGATGCTAATGTTGTCTGCAGAGAGCTGGGATGCGGCTTTGCTCTATCAGCCCGAGATGCGGCCGTTCTCTCCCAGGAGAAAGATGTTATCTGGCAGAATGATGTGAAGTGCAAGGGAAGAGAATTCTCTCTGTTTGACTGTCTCTCCGCAGCTCCAGCTAAAAGGAAGTGTCATCACAAGGAAATTGCCAGTGTAAAGTGTTCTGGTAAGATTGATGCTGACTGACTGGCGCCTGTCCGTGATCATTCATGTCAAAAATCAGGGCAACTATTTGATTTCCTATGTTAAATTTCCCTTCATAATTATTCGTACTTTCTGTTCCACAGGATCCGAGTTTGTGACGGCCTCCCCTTCACCTCCACCTGCAGGTATTTCTGACTGATACTATGATTAGTATTTGTTTTCGCGTTACTTTCCAGGAAAGTGACATTGATGCTGTTGGTACTTTCACGATTTGGAAGCTAGTGCCATTGTTTCCTTAATGATGATTATTTACAATTTTCCATGGCTGACCTTAACTATGCTAAACCCATTTGTACTCCCTCCTTTCAGGTCAGGGAAGTCCGTCTATTTCCATGCCTGTTGTCGTCTGTTCATCTTTGGGAGTCTTGTTAATCTGTGAGTTGGTCGCATTACTGGTGGTCATGCAGAGAAAATTGCAAATGAAAGGTAAGCATCATGTCTACCGACTGAGCTAACACAGCGTCACTTTCACTGTTGCATATGTTCTCGGGGCTGTAGATTTTTATTGCACTTTTGCAGCATTTGACTGAGATGGTCACGATTGTGCGGCATTTCTTGGCTGTCTGTTTTCGTCGAGGGACTTTGCCGAAATGAAACGCTGAGTTTTAATAAACACTCAGATAAAATGCATCAAAACTGTAAATAGCAGATAAAAGAATATTCTAACTGTGTGAAGTATTCACCAAGTCGTTCAATATATTTGGAGAGAAACTGAATTAACGTGTAATGTGCAGTTGCTACACTCATTATCATTGTGCAAGAAATAGAAAGACTCCACGTTCTTATCTTTCATTGAATATACATGACATTCCACAGCAAGTCAATGATTGCAGCAATGTGTCTCCGTTTTATTCAGTTATTTGCAGACTGCATCCAAATATTTCTTCATGAGTTACTATTTATTCATGGTTCTTCAGTGTCTGGGTGCTGCTACCACAACGCAATATCATTGAAAGGATTAAGGGTCCTTTTCAGGGAACTTTCAGTGAGGCAAGAACTGGCTTCCCTTGACTGAGTAAATAATACTTCTGTACTTTGCACAGTAATTTAAAAGCGTTTGCCTGGGAACCATGTTCCACGAGTTGGCAATGACAATCAACACTAAGAACAATCATTTTCTATCCTTTCACATGCTCTTAATTTTCCTTTACAGATAGCCATAAAAACTATGCACTTAGTCTATCACGAACAATGTAATCAAGGTGCACCTTATTTCATTCGTCTCACGTTTTGGTTTTTACCTAATTGTCATAACAATGCAGTTGTTTAATGAAACTAGTCCAATTCTAACAACATAGTTATCAACCTTTTTTGTCAGCGCCACGGCATCTTGTGCATTAATGTGTAATCTCCTCAATGTTATCAAGTTTTTAAAAAAGTAGGTTATTGGCATTTTCATTTGTTCATTGCATTAAAGAGTTTCATTTTTCTGCACTCAACATCTTCACTCACATGTACCATTGCGAGCTGAGAATTTTCTTGAATAAATATTTGAATCAGCAAAATTAGAACAAAATACCCATATTTTTACCAACAAGAGCATCTCACTCTTTCTGTTTGACATACTCGGGTTCGGGAACTGACGTGACATGGAAATTAATCATGGCCTGTTCATTTGCTTTTCAAAGATGATCTCCCTTCAGCGATCAGTTCATGTTGTGTGAAGATTCTAATCTCCAGAATTGTGTGAACTCGTTCTTCTCTCTCCTGGTTCTTCAGATATAAACATCTTGTTTCTGCGAGTGTTCAGCTACAAATGCTGACCAGTATATCATTTATTCAACAGAACTTTACCTTGGAGGCAGAGGCTCAAGTCTTGGTTTGTACCAAGGAATTTATGAAGAAATTGAGAATATTCCCCCTGGCAAGAGGACGGATCACAAACATGGACCAGGTATATATATTACCTATTGTATAGTGAATCGTGACTGGATAAGTATAGCTTCCATTCAATTTGCAGTCTTCCATGATCAATGACTGAATGAACATGATTAATATTTAAAACACGGTCGTCTTGTGTGGGAAGCTATCTCATTAACTGTGTCTCTGTCCGCATTTAGTGAGATGTAAGAATTTCAATATAATAATGTTCACTGCCGTACATTCCTGATAAATTATTTCTGGAATGTAGTTGAAAATGTAAACAGATCTATCAATTTCACTTCTACCCTGGTTCCACCCAAACCCCGTCAGATGGCTGGCCAATGAATCAATTCGTCATTGATTTTAAAATAATATAACTTTTGCAATAAGTATGGATTACACAGCACCAAAGAGTGGAAGCAAAATTGAGGGATCAATGTATAAACAAATATGATGAGTCACAGAAGATGAGTGGTGCTGAAAGTCTGCATATGACTCTGAAACGTTGCAGGTGTTCAGATACAGTGTAAATTAATGGAAAGAAAATGCCTGGTAGATGATAAATGTGAAATTATCCATTTTGGTTGGAATAAAATTAGAAATTACTGCTTTTGAACGGAAGTGGCCTGAAAAGTACAGATAGCAGCTGGGGTGAATGATGTTGTGAACATTAAAATCATGAGCAAGTCGAACTGAAGCCATGAAAAGATCAGTTATGATCTTATTGAACTGCAGAACTGGCTGGAACGGCCAGATTGAGTACTCCTGCTCTTAGTTCTTATATCATATTCTTTCCCGCAGTGGGTTCACTTGACATTATTCCAGATATTTCTACGGGCACGATTAAAGGACAATACTTTCTCTTGTCACCCTACAATTAATAAAATAAAACCTTCAACTACAGTCCAGAAGTCTACGGCATACAGGAGCAGGATTAGATCATTTGGCTCATCGAGTCTATTCTGTCATTCAATAAGGGCTGATGTGCTTCTCAACCACTTTGCTTTGCCTTCTCCTTCGATGTTTTTATCCCCTTATTAATCAATAACCTTTGTATTTCTGTTTTAAGATACACACTGCTTGGCCTCCATAGCCATCTGTGTTCCATAGATTCGCAAGCCTCTGGCTGAAGAATACTTGCCTCATTCTAACTCTTCGAGGAGAAAGTGAGGACTGTAGATGCTGGAGACCAGAGCTGAAAATGTGTTGCTGGAAAAGCGCAGCAGGTCAGGCAGCAACCAAGGAGCAGGAGAATCGACGTTTCAGGCATCAGCCCTTCCTCAGGACTCATGCCCGAAACGTCGATTCTCCTGCTCCTTGGATGCTGCCTGACCTGCTGCGCTTTCCCAGCAACACATTTTCAGCTCATTCTAAATCTGTTTGGTCTTGACTTCTCTTGGAATTCGAGCATGAAAATAACTCTCCATTTTTATTTTTAGTAACTTATGCTTCTATTGACTCACTCAATCGCATTGAATACTTCACCAGCCACAACTTGACTGACAATACTCCCGGATCTGAAAAACTTGAGGTGAAATCCAACAGCATTCCAGGTGTGTCTGGCTTCACTTTCTGTCAATTCATTTTTGTCCTACACTGTCTATGCTGTCCAAAATTTAACGATAGCAAACCCCACAAGGTAATGTGGCGACTGCGTTCACAAGATCGTGTGACCACTGGCTGTTTCATGAGGAGTGTTAGTTAAAGTGAAAACCGCTGTTTTGATCCCACATGGTCATGGGCATTGTCTGTCCGGCTCGTGCCGGCCAAAAACAACCAGGTTATCATTCTAATCGTATTTGCCAGCACACCTTGGCCCACAGCCTTGTATGTCTTGACATTGCAAGTGCACCACTGAATTATGAGCGTCTTTTGCCTCTATCAAACTTTCTGGCGGAGAGTGGAAGATTTCCTGTTTACTTCTCCAATCACTTCTCTGAAATGTATGATCCCTGATCTTTGATCTCCCCACCATAGTGAAATGTTCGTTCCTGTCTTCCCCAACTACAGTCGTTATCATTTCATGACTCATCGCAGCCATGCTAGCAACTCTGCATGCTCAGCTCCAAGTCAATCAATTGCAAGATAGATACAGCGGTAGGTCTCTCAGCCCTTCGTAACTCTTCCTGCATTCAATGAAATAATTCCAAACTATAGTGTGGCCTAAATCCAGCTCCCTGCCTTTGAAACATGTGCATAAATACCTTTGACCAACAGTAATCTCGGCCACATTTAAAATTAAGTATTGATCAGGTATCAGCGAAGTTTTGTGAAATATATTTCCAAACCCTGTACAGCTTTATCCTTTTTTGACATCTTCACTGAACGGCCTGGCATTAATTCTGTGTATAACACCTCGAGCTAAAATAGTCTAATGAGTTGAAGTAGTTTTCATTGTATACCCTATCTTATCTGTGTTATTATCTTGAACAATTCGATCAGATAACCTTTCACCTTCTCATTTCTCGAGAAATCAATCCTAATTTGCACCAACTCTGCTCATTCCGTCACTTCAGAATTACGATGACCGACCTAACTCTTCTGGTCTCAGATTGCAGCACTTGCCTTATCTGAGGCAGTAATCTCGTTTTCTAGTTATCGTTATTGTGTATTTCAATTTGTATCAGTGATGCTCATCTTTCCCACTAGGTCGAATTCGTGGTGAGTATGACGATGTTGAGACTGAAGATGCAGAATCTCATGATGGAAAGTTACAATTGGACAGTGATCCTGATGAACCCCTCACACATACAGATGATGACAGTGGTCTTTGTTCACTCGGTGAGTTGAGTAACAGATACTCACATCTTTAACCACTGCCATAATTCCTTTCCATTCCCTGATAATATTATATTTACTTAAAATCCAAGAACAACATCCAAAGCTACCTGTGCCTTATCTCCACAGCTTGTCACAAAGAAAGAAATGTGCTATTGGAGAACGATTTTTATTTCAATAGCATAAGAACCGTCTTTAAAAAAGTGAATTCGATGCTATTCATAATAAACTGCGTCGTGTCAGTTATTCGAATCGCTGATCTTCACCCAATTTTGTAATTACAAATCTACAAAATCGCTGTTTCAATGCGTCATCAACTGGCTGGATGGAGAATACCAAAGATGGGGTTTTCCGTGCTCAACATTTTGAGTGGTTTAGTTCTTGTAGATCGCAGGGAATACAGAGTCTAGGACCTTTACTTGTAATGTGCAAAGAGACGTGCGTTTGATGTGGTTGTTTTCAGGAACTGCACTCACACCCATTCCCGAAGAAGAATATGTCTCCTGAAGCAGAACATTACAAATGCCAATAACTCACGGTTGCCTTTGAAACCTAGACTGTCTGATCAGCTGCTTAACCATTTTAGCGTTTTCGAATGGCCTTCAGTTAAACATTTAATACATGCGGGAGGATTGTTTCAATTAATGAAGGAAGCAACTTTTATTGTTTCACAGAGATTTATTTAATTGTTTTAGAAGAACGAAAGAAACCATAGATATTTGTTGATCTTACACTTTCAATCAAAATCCCACCTGCAAAATCGTGCATGGCCAATGATATACTTTTGAACATTTCATAACTACTATAATTTAGGATATTGCCCAGACAATATTCGCAAAAACCAGAGGCGATAATCATTACGTAATAGTTTCAGTGAGCTTGTTGTTTGTAGAATAAATATTGGCCCAGTGATCACTTGCTGCACACATCTCTGCTACTCTTCAGAGTAATTTCCAGGCTCTCGTTTGCATCCAGCTGAACAGACAGATCGAGAAACATGTCAATGTGCCTTCCGAAAATGGCCCGTCATCAGTCTGACATTGCAGTGGCAGAATTAGTCTTGTCCCTACTGCATGGAGTGAGAGCTTCAGCTAGGGATTGATTGATTCATGTGCTGTGAATAGAGCCAAAGGCGACTTGAATGCGTGGACTCAAATGATTTTCTTTATCATTTCAGGTAGAACTTAGAAGCTATTTCAACATGGGACGTCCTAATATTGCGAGAAGTCGCCGACTATCGTTTTGAATTTGCCAAATATTTTTCTCTACAAAAGCTGCAACTGGTCGTAATTGACCAGCATTTACTTTGGCATTGAAATGCACATATTTGCAAATATATATACATTTGAAAAAAACTTGAAACATTGCATGTTATGCGTTTTAATGAGTTAAAAGTGGGTATAAACAGAGTGCATCGAAGTTATTTTTTATGTCAAAATATATTATGTAATTCATTTCTCAGTGTGGATTTTTGAAGTCACAATAGTGGACGATGGTCCTGTGGCTTGTCAATGAGGTATTGAGGAAATTCCATGTGTAATTGCTTTGCTTTCTCATACCGCATGAAGGTGGATTTTAAACTTGTCAAGCCAGAGTTCTATGAAGTGCTGTCTTGCTGTTTATACAATGAAATGTTCTGTCCATGACCTGGGTATATTTCTGAAAGTGATGTTGCAAAATGTAGGATACAATTCATCAATAAAAATGCAGTGATTACAAGTTTGTTTTGGGATTATGAGTGCGTTTGTTGATGTCAGTGCCGCAGTGTATGTGTGTGAGTGTCAGTGAGGAAGTGAGAGTGGTTGTAATTAGCCGTGCTTGTGCAACTGCATCTCTGAATATGAGAATACTTGTGCTTCTGCCAGTACTTTGGAAAGCTGATTGCAGGAAGGAAGTACACTGGAAATGGAGGGGAACTGGGAAAGTTAACATACAGAAGGATCGTGGTTTACAAGCTGCTTTTCTGTAAAAGTAGCAACGCAGGAAACTTTGGAAAGCTATGATTTGAGGCACGTCATGTTTTAGAGTCAGAAATGTGTCGGGTAATATTTTAATGTGTAAACAAGCAGGGAGTGGTGGGTGAGAACGACAGAACGAAAAGGAAGGGACAGAAATTATAAACTAGAGAACACATCCGGAGACGATATCTGTGACTGTGTCTCTGTGCAGTGGAGTCTCTGTTCATTTTTGATGTTGAATCTGTTGAAATAGGGTTAAGCCATTCCCCACTTTCTCTCAGTTGTCCCTTTTGTTCAAAGTGATATAACACTGATGGTCATGTTGATGCGAGTTTCCATTTGTGTGTATTTGCATTTTGTTGTGTTTGTACCTGTGTGTCTGTACCTGCCCGAAATGTGATACGCTTTATCCGGGAGGGAAGTTTGAATGAAACAATAAACTAAAAAATGCGAGAGTCAAAGGCTTGGACGTTCTCTCGCTTTCTCTCTCTACCCCCTCCCCCAACCCTGTCCTCCTCTTGTATTCCAAATGAGACAATGCCAACCAATACCAGTCCATAAGCGGACAGATTTTTTTTCTTGGCTAAAGCATTCAGGCCTCTGAATTTCCCAGGTTACATTGATTCTTTCTCCTTCAAACCCTGCTCTTGTAGAAATTTTGTTCAATCGATCGTGCCCCGAGATATGAGCAGAAGGAGATGAACAGACCCAGTGTTGGCCTGACCCTCTCAAATATTAAATTCTTCCGTCACTTAGAATCTGACTCAATAAATGACATAGAATTGTAAATTGCACAACGTGGAAGAAAATTAATCGTGTCTCCAAATAAAAACAATTCACTGGGAGGTGCCTGAATGCAGTTGCGAGCAAATGTTCGATTTAATGTGTACAATGTCAGGAATCAGCCGAAAGATAAATCAATTCGACATTGCAGAAGAAACTCATAGATTTTCTCAACATAAACATCTTCCACTCTGAGGGAACCCGAAGTACAATTGCAATCATCTCACTAGTGTGCACATATCTGTATGCCTGCATCTCTCTCTCTGCTGGGAGCTTGATGGATTTCAAGCTGCAGCATCTCCTGTGCAGTGGCGTTGGTCGGCCAGCAGAGGGTGGCGTTGTATCACTTTTAACACGAGGGAGCAATTGATACAGAGACATTTCTCTTCGCCTCTTTCTCTCTCTGCCTTCTTTTCATTCCTCTTCACTCCTCCACCTCTCTCTCTCTCTCCCTGCCCCACTCTCACCTCGCTCTTACTTCATTTCTCCCTTGCTTCATGACTCTCTATATGTTTCCCGTTCTCCACACCCTCTGCCCCATCTTTAAGCCTTCCTCTCCTCCTTCTAATCCCTCACTGTCTCTCACTCTTTCACTTTCTCATGTTCCTGTCTGCCCTGTCCCTCTTCCTCTCTCTCCCTGAGTATTTCCCGCAGAGCTGCTTGAGGTGATATGCCACACGTCCATAAACCATGACCATTTTCCCACATGTCAGTCATGGCCCAATAATGGCGAGTTGGATCCAGATATCCATTGATTCCAGTTTTGCAAGATCTCCTTGATTCTACACTCGCGAGAATGTTGTTTTGATATCAACGGTTATCACTCTCACCTTAATTCTGGAATTCAGATCTTTTGTTTATGTTTGAACCAAGGCAGTAATGAGGTCAGAACCTGTTTGAACCTGGAGGAACTCAAGCTGGGAGTAACTGCATAGGTTAATGCTGTCAGGCACTGCTTGATAGCACTGTTGATGACGCTTAACATGACATTTACGATGATTTTAAATAGGTGGCAATATACCAGTTGCACACTCCGACCACCCTGTGTGAGAAACCTGCTTTTCACATATCTTTTGCACTTTCCCTATCTCATCTTCAATGCATTTCCCGAGTTTGATCCAGTTCAATTCCGGGAAAAAAGATTGTGATCATCAAACCTATTTATGCATCTCATAACTGTACAGACTTCTATCAAGTGTCTCTCATCATCTGCCACTCCAGAGATAACAAGCCAAGTATTAGTAGCCTCTCCTTCTAGTTCCTTCTAATTCAGTCAGCATGCTGGTAAACCTTTTCTGAACCCTTTGCAAAACCTCCACATCCGTCCTGTAATGTGGTAACCAAAATTGAACACAACATTCTACGTGTTGCCAAACCAAGTTCTTGTAAAAGTATATTTTTTTTACGATTGAAATAAAACCTGGACAAGGAGACCAGAAATCACGACAAGAAGAAATTATCGACAGAATGGGAATGCCTTTTTCAATATCGCGTTTTGTTTTACATTGTCCGCAACCATGTGATGAAAACACATTCTGTGTAGTCCTTGTTTGAGAACATTGCATCTGAAGTGGAGGAAAGATGGGTGTTATTTTTGTATTATGCAGAAATATATTTTTTATCGATGAAGTCACAGAGTGATCTTTGAACAGCGAATTCACCAATTATAAAACTATTTCATCTCTTCAGCCACACATCTTACCTACCGTTAGAATTAGACCCAGTTTAAATTAGCCGAATACTGCACAAATTGAAGAATTGTTTTGGTTCTTTTCGCCGAGCTGGGAATTTGTGTTGCAGACGTTTCGTCCCCTGTCCAGGTGACATCCTCACTGCTTGGGAGCCTCTTGTGAAGCGCTTCTGTGATCTTTTTTCCGGCATTTGTAATGGATTGAATCTGCCACTTCCGGTTGTCAGTTCCAGCTGTCCATTGCAGTGGCCGGTATATTGGGTCCAGATCGATGTGCTTATTGATTGAAACTGTGGATGAGTGCCATGCCTCTAGGAATTCCCTGGCTGTTCTCTGTTTGGCTTGTCCTATTATATTGTTGTCCCAGTCGAATTCATGTTGCTGGACATAGGACAAACAGGAAGACAGCTAACGATCCGCATCCATGAACACCAACTAACCACGAAACGACATGACCAGTTGTCCTTCGTAGCCACACACGCAGATGACAAGCAACATGAATTCGACAGTTGAATGAACAGGTAGAGGATAGAGAGAGAAGCAGACCATATGCAAGCAAATGGAATCAGTTTAGAACAGCATCATGGTGGACACAAGCATATTGTGCAGAAATGTCAGTTCCTTTGGAGGTCTGTCCTATGTTCTATGTTGTGATCATATAATTCAGTGACATCAGTGCTCAATGTCTTTCTCTGTCTAATTCCCATTGTTTCATCCCTGCTCTGACATAGTGCAACTTTCCCTCTTCTGCGTATTTCGATGGTAATGATTTCTAAGTATTGTTCATGCTTCATATCCCCTCCTGCCTGCCTAAGAGATCTGGACAGGGTAGATCGGGAGAAAGCATTCCCGAAAACAAATGGGACAAGCAGGTGACAACAATAGTTTAGAGATCTGCAAAAGCAGCGAAGATGGACGTCAAGATATGGAAGGCACTGCTTGAGTAATTTGGGGAATTCAGATTGAAACTTGACACAGCATTAGATGAATATGGAAGCAAGTCTATGTAAGATTATCCGATTAAGACAGGATACTAGCATTAGGTAATCATGAGTGTTTGAACAGCCAGTACAGACACGATTGGCCTAACAAACTCATTCCAGTCTGGAAAGCAATTGCAACTCAGTGATTCTGTGACAGACAGACTGTCTTCAAACGTATAGCCTCAGTCTTTGACCCTAATTCACTTATGTTCCCACTGATTGGATCTCAAATTGATCTTTTCTGTCACGCTGAATCATTCTGTTAGACGTTTGTTTACCAGTAAGTCGATTACAGAAATTTTGTGCGACCGTTCAGGATTTAAGGTGTTAACATATTTATAGATTCCCAGTTGACATGAGCATGGAGCTGAGATGTGCTCTTCCATGATGAAGCACCCTTTGAGATTCTGTAGAGTCTCTACTCTAATTCCGAATTTACTGCTTTTCTCCATTTGATTTTTTTTTAAAGGAGAAACAGGCGACAACATTAGAGGACAGAATTTACCACGGTACCAGGTGTTTCCTGTTGTTTGAACAGAAAGGCAAGACGCGCAGTGACGGTTCTGTGGTTCTGCAGACTGAGAAGCTGTCTTTTCATACACTGAACCTTTAATAAATCTTGACAAATTCCAAATTATAATCTGTTGTAAAATATGCTTCTGCGTGTTTTCTAACATCATGCTACGGCTCTTCGATGCAATTAATTCCTTGGTAATGTCCGGCAATTATGATATCAAAATGCACGTTCATGCATTTCGCCTCTGTCTGAAAGATCAGATTTCTTCAGATGATTGGCAATTTGCCCTGTATCGCAACACAACCCATATATGATGTGACATTCTGCAGCGCATCTGTGAGACATGGCTCAGGCGCTGTCTTGTAGATGAATAGTTCAAAACAGCACAGGATAAAATGGAAATTGTTGATAATGTGAATGAATGTAGTCAATAACGCTAAACTAGACCCAGTTTCGAAACCAGGGACGCACGATCAAAGTTCTGATGATGTAGGCAATCTGAATTAAGAATACAGAAGAACTGCAGAAAGTTGGGGATAAATATGATTTTAATATTTCGATTCCATTGACTGTTATTCCGACTTGAAGAGGGCTGGATAATGCTGATTTATGTGCAGTTCATCTGAGATGCTCAAGGGAAAGAGATGTGGAGAGTAAGCAGAGAATAAGACAGAGACGGGCCTTATAGCAGTAAAGGAGCGATGTGGATTCTAAATCGGTATTGATGATAAGTGTGACGATCAGGACGTCACTGATCAGAGCACATACAGTTTCATCCAAAACACTTATGTATATTACAAATAACTGAGTTGCAGCACTGATGCTGTTGTAACAACATTGATCACGAACTTTCAGGAAGAGAAAATAAAACACACACTTCCACAACTTCATTTTGCATTCTGTGATCATCCAATTTTGTTTCACGTATTTTGTGATCTACACTTCCATAAGAAGTGGCCACCTGCAAAAGGGTAATTTGACACGATGACTTTATATCAATGTCTCTGCACTTTTCATGTCCAGATGTAGAGCGGAAAATGGGCCAGATGTGTTCTTGTGTTAACCACAGGACAAATCCAACCAGGCCAAATATTGTCGAAACCCGTTTACTCTCAGTCAGTAGTCTTGTGATTGAAGGGGTCATTAACGATGCTGTCAAACAGGTACCACATGGCAATAGACTGCGCACTGATTCCCAGTCTGAGTTCCACCAGGGCCACTTATCTCTTTTTCAAGCACCAAACATGCTGCAAATCTCACCATGTCTCGCTGCATCTGTGGACCGAATAACATAGTGATGGAATAATCCACAAATGCCGGACTTGGTGCAGCTCCAACAAAACTCAATAACCTTGAAAGCATCCGGAACAAAGCAGCCAAGTGACTGTGACCACATCCACAAACATTCACTACCATTGCTCAGGAACAGCAATGTACACTATTTTCAAAAGACATTGAATAAATTGACCAAGGTGCCCCAGACAGCAGTTTACAAACTCACGAGACATTCTACCCAGAGAATAAGGCCGGCAGATATGTGGAACAGAACAAGTTCCCAACTATGCCATTCATTATCCTGACTTGGAAGTATGTCGACATTTCTTCCTTGTCGTTGGGTCAAAATCCTGGAAAATACCTTCCTCACGCCATTGTCGGTCTAACTTCAGCATTTCGTGTTAAAGTTTTAAGAACCCAGTTCATGACGAATTTCTCAAGGGGAAAAAAGCGATGGGTAATAAATGCTGGCAGAGAGAGCGCTGCCCGTATCCAGTGATAGAATTTTAAACAGAACCTGTGAAGTTGATTACAGGGAAATGGTCTGAGGTTCAGATCATGATCTGTATTCCATTTCACAATTGATTACACTAGAATATCTGGATTATCCCTCTTTCTGCTCCACATGTCACAAAGTGCAATGAAAGAGTCAACTACTAATTCAGGGTTGATAGATTTAAGTCAGATGCCAGTGGCAGGTTCTTTACGCAGAGAGTGGTAAGGGCGTGGAGTGCCCTACCTGCTAATGTAGTCAACTCAGCCACATTAGGGAGATTTAAACAATCTTTAGATGAGCACATGGATGATTTTGGGATAGTGTAGGGGGACGAACTAAGAGTAGGTCACCGGTTGGTGCAACACCGAGGACCGACCGAAGGGCCTGATTGCGCTGTATTCTTCTATGTTCTAACTTTACCTTTTACATTTAGCTTCCACAGTTTTCACGCTGGCAGGTAACTGATGGTTTTATTCTTGAGTGTACCCAATGACATCCCAATCTTTTGGAGAATTCCACTCACAATTCCCTGAGTGACAAAATCTCTGAGCAACCCGACGAAATGGCAAATCTGTAACCCAAGACCATGACCCATTTTTCTTGATACCATAAGCCAGACGAACATCAAACCTGCATCCTGCATGTCAAGGCCGTTAGAATTATTTGCGTTTCAATGAGATCCTCACCAATGATTGTGGACACAATGAATACAATGTTTCCTTCCAGGACACATCTGCTATGATAGAAATCAATCTGGTGGATTTCATTGCAGTGATTCCAATGCAAGGCACTGTATCTTAGGCAAGGCGATCACAACGGCACCTAATACTTCAACGGTCTCTGCAATCTTCTGGAGAAGTACTTCTTTTAAAAAAAAACCTTTGTTTTTGGGCTGAACGTGTTTTTCACAGGTCAATTTCGCACGTACCTTTCAGTCCCGGCCGTTTTTTTTTGCTCTTAGTTAATTGTGTACCGGGTCATCATGTTTATCTTTGTTCATTATCACTAACATAACTTTAAATATTTATTTTACTCACTGGTGTTCTATTCTTTCCTGTTTTCTGTCCAATGTCGTTAACCTCACACTGATCCTAGTTAGATGGCATCTTTCACGCATTTGCTCTTTGACTCAACTTGTCCAGAAGGCCTTGAAGCCTGTGAGTATGGTTTTGATCAGCAAACCTCTCAAAGTCACATTTGATGCCCTCACGCAAAATCGTTGAAGTGCGTTGTACATTGAAAATGTCCCAACTTCGATTTCCCATACACTCCATTTATCACCTCCTTCCACTGAAAATGAACAACTTTTTCTCTCTGTGAGACAACTCTCTATCCTGGCCTGTATGTCACATATGATAGCGCAGGCTTCAGTTCTGTACACCAACCTCTTGCGTTAGATTTTATCAAAAGTGTTCAAAGATCTGTCGATACCATATGGACCGATTTTCCCATATTCAATATAACAGTTAGCCCATCAAAATATTGTGGAGTTCTCAAACCACGACTTCTTTTCCATAATTAATTTCAATTTTTTCTGCCCCAATTGATGCTTGTTATCACATTGGTTATGGTGGACACTATCATGTTCAGAATATTGCAATTAATCCGTCAGCCTGTACATCCCTGTTTCTCCCTTCCTCGAATTTAGAACAGACAGTTCATATTTTCCATTCCCATTCTTCCAGACTTGTTTCTTTTTGAGAATTTGGAAACTTTTGCATTGTGACAAACCAAAACATGTATTAAATCTATTGCTCTCTCAGTTACTGGCAAAAAATGCAGTGTATCAGGCTCCACAAATTCCCAATGAAAGCCTTCAGTCTGAAACGTAGATTCTTCAGCTCCTCGGATGGTGTCTGTCCTCTTGTGGTATTCCAGCGCCACACTGTTCGACTCTCATCTCCATAATCTACAGTCCTCCCTTTCTCTGATGAAGTGACAAACTTGATCCATTTTTGTATAACTTAGTTTACTCAGAGAGTCGTAATGACGTGGAATGCACTGCCTGTAACTGTAGTAGAGCCGACAACTTTAAGGGCATTTTAATGGTCATTAGACAGACTTATGGATGAAAATGGACTCCTGTACGATAGACTGATTCCACAGGTCGGCTTCCGATTGATTCCACAAGTTGGCGCAATATGGAGGGAAAAAAGGGCCTGTATTGCGCTGAAATGTTCGATATTCTACGTTCTATACTCTACATGTACAGTCACAGTTGCCATGATGTCAGGCCCTGCAAGTTTGAAAGATGAGGCATATCAAGAGGAAATTTGCTATTTGGCAAATTTGAATAATTGCGAAACATTGTTGTATTGCACTGTATCCGTCCCATAAGAGATAACAATCCAAGGAGGGAAATCAACATGATTTGAAATTTGAGCAGGTTTGGCAGAGGAAGAGGAAAAGAAATCAATGATTTCCTCTCGCAACTGGGTTGGACAAATTCTTCCGAATGATCCTGATGAGTTAAATATTGGAAGGTATAGTGATGGAGACGAGGGGAGAAGTTTGCAGAAGAGACATAGAAAATACGAACTGTAGTAAAAATAAGATAAGATTTTTGTGGACTTATTTAAGTTATTCTAAAAGTTAATTCAATGGTTAACACTTTTAGAATAATGGAAAGCTGATTTTATAAAGAAACAAGACCAACATTTGAATAAAACAACAAGTTGAGCAGCATGTGTGGACACACAAAGCGAGTAAATTTTTTGAATCAAATGTGATTATTCTGGGTAATGACAGTTTTTAATACTGTAGACAAATGGGGGAGGAGAAGAGACTGAAACAGGCGGTCTGCGTGCTCAGAGGATAAGACAACGGACTGATAGTTATAGTAATGGACAGAATTATGACTCAGAATAGGTGTCAGGATTGCGGGGAATGGGATGAATATGGGTCTGCTGTGCTGAGACGAATGTCGACAGGACAGGAATATATAAGGGAGGAAAGGAGTTACTTGTTATCTAAAGGAAGGGTAGAGGTTCAGCTCTGAAGTTGTTAGTCTCCATTTTTAGTCCTGAAGAGTGTCAAGTGACGAAACGGAAATTGAGCTCTTTCTCCAGCTGCTCGTGGAGATGCTGAGTTGCAGAGTATCTTCAAAGAATCTGAGACCAATAACCTCCTGTGGTTGTGTGATTCTGTGGTATGGATTCTGGAGTGGGGACTCGCTTCCAAGTCAAAATCGGAAACGTCATTGATCTGTTAAGATGAAACCGGTTTCATTGTACCCATTAATGGTCACATCATTTCTCATTGGTGGAGAGGACAGAGTTTACTTCATAGTCCGCTCACGTCAAAATCTATTGGTTGATGGAAAGAAACACGAGCCCCTGGACAAGTATTGGTGAAGGAACCAACTGTTAGAGAAATCGAGGAGTCACTTGGTATGTGAACTGCTGCTCAGTGTCTGTGAGACAGCATGTGAGACAGCATTCAGCAAATGTTCAGATTTGATCTGGAACCACCAGCTGGGACGATGTTTGTAACCCTGGTGAACTTACTTCTTCTGCAGCTATTGAACTGTGAGTTATGGTCTCTTGAATACATTTTCTTAACCATTGATAGTTCAATGATTAGTAACATACATGTGGCAAAAATATAATGATCAGTCTATGCGAGATAAAATAGTGGCATGATAAGAAATGAAAACCAGTTTGTCTTCATTATTCTCTCACTTTTGATGGAACTGTTTCTGAGGCTCCAGAGCTCCCCAACCACAACCTCTATTCACCCCAAATCCTTGCACTTATCCGTTGTTTCCGTACAGCTCACAGAGTTGAAAACCTCCTCAGACAATTCGGGTGTGTTTGGAAACAGTGCCCATCGCTGCTTTGACAGTGTGTGTAGTGGGGAAACCTGCTGAACAATATCTACCTAATTTATTCGTCAATATTTGGGAGAGAGTAAAATAGAAACTGAATATGTTTGCGTTTCGAGGAGCTTGATTTGCAACTGATTTTAGTTATTATTTCTTCTTTTTATATTCCAAAGCTTTCTCGATACTGATGCATTTATACAGAGCCATTGCAATGTCAGTGAAACAAAGGGACTCTGGGCCAATTTGGTACATTTTGTTGTTGAGGCAGTTGTGTAATTATGGAAACGCGACAGGCAAGTTCCTCTGAGGAAAGTGTAAGAAACATTGCTGTGATAAAGGGCGCAGTTAGCCGTTCACATTCTCAGTGGAACAAAGGCGCTGTGTGTTAATTTGTTACATTTTATTGTTGAGACGTCTCTGTAATTTTGGAAATTACAGAATTTATTCCGAGAAATTTGTTAGAATTGTCGTTCTAATAAAAGGCACAGTTAACTAGTCATCTTCACATAACCAAAGCGAAACATCCATACTGCTTTCTGTCTGCAAATGTTGCTAGATCTGCGAAGTATTTCCAGCAATTTCTCCTTTGTTTCTGATTTCCAACATACACGGTTCCTTTGTTAGCCAGTTTTGTTATTCACAGAATTTGGTCGAATGTTTGGCAATGGCCAGGCAAGTATCAAAAGCTCTTCTTGTTGTACTTGGAAAGTTGTTGAAGAAATTCAGTTTAATTATTGTAAACTTATTTTACAGAAAGATGCTTCTTTTCTCTCTCCAAATAAAAACTGTATTTATAAAATACATTTAATTAAATACCGAGTCACTGAAACAGGTCACTACTGTACCGTCGTTAAAAAGTGTGGTGCTGGAAAAGCAGAGCCGGTAAGGCATCATACGAGGAACAGGAGGTTCGACGTTACGAGCATAAAATCTTCATCAGGATAAAGATCTTAAGCTTCAAAAGTCAACTCTCCAGCTCCTCGGATTCTGCCCGGCCAGATGTGCTTTTCCACCACCACCCTTTTTGACTTTGATCTCCAGCATCTGCAATCCTCACTTTCTCCTACTTTTGCACAATCCTGTATGAAGGACAAACAAACACTGGAATTTGACTCTCTACAGAACACTCTAAAGGCATGTCTTACATGGACAAGATTGTAACTATATGTATACTTGAGACATCAGGAGGGTCTGATAACTGAACGGACCCCCATATAGCTTGTGCAGTAAGAACTAAGACAGTGGTCTTTCTCCACTGCCTTAGTGGCAGCTTCCCCAACGTTTAATACATCCCTCAACACTTAGTCATGGTCCTTGGAAATGCCACTGTGCAACCCTCGTTCGGGATCAAATACTTGCTCTGGAATACCAAAGAGTTTAATGGCAACAAACGTGCATGTTTCAGCGATTTGGTGTCCTTCCAGGTGCAGTTGTTTGTTTCAGTGTTGGGGTGTGTCATGGGGAACTGACCGTAGAGCACTGTGTCCTGAGTCAAAGAGCTGCATGTGAAGAGCCTCGACAGAAAGTACGACATCTTTCTCCAGACATCCTTTGCAAAGGACCATTCCAGAAGGATATGTTTTAAGTCCCTACCGGTGTCCCCGCCACCCTTCCAAACCCCGCATTCACTGAGACAGCAGTGTGGGTAGCCACAGACCAGCTAGGTTAACATGAGAGATCTCGCAGTTTGTGCCCTTCCCAAGTGATATCTTCCTGCTTGTTAGAACGTTCTAATGGTGAAGCATTCTGCCAAATGACTTGGACAGTCTGCTGAGTGAGCAACCCGACAGGATCCGCCCTCTCCTTTTCCCACAGAGAATCGAGGACGTGAAGAAACGTGCACCAACTGACCCGTGAACCAAACTGCTCCGTCAGCGCTGACATAATGCTCAAACCGGTGGAATCGGGATTAGACAATTACCTTTCTGTGTCGGAGCAAGAGAGCTGCAAATTGAGGCAGGGCTGACAGTAATATCATTTTGTTGGCAGAGTGAACGCTTTGAAAATTTGAACTCACTTTAAACGTATCTCGTATTCTCTGGTGAGAGTTGTACCCATTCTCTGATGAAAGTTGTGACAGACTTACTTTCAGACATGATCTGAATAAGAATGTGGAGGCAGTTTAGGCGTCTTATCTTGGTTTGAAATTTTGTTTTGCTGACGGTGTTATTACTGAAGGAAAGCCAAGAAGGAAGAAATTTTCAATCTTCTCAAGAAATTCTGAACAGCTGTAACGGTTGTCTGTTATATTTGAGTGCACCGGATTCTGGGATAACAGTGAATATGGTGTCAGTAACACACCAGTCAACACTGTGTCACCATTGATTCAACTCACGCACAAATGGATTATACTCTCAGACTATTCCAATGGTCTGTGTGACCGTTTTGTGATATTATTCATGGAACGAGGTGACTTTTATGTGGAGGTGCTAGTGTTGGTTTGGGGTGGACAAAGTTAAAAATCACACAACATCATGTTAGAGTCCAACAGGTTTATTTGGAACCACGAGCTTTCATAGCGCTGCCCCTTCATCATGTCGTTGTGCTGACAGAGGAGCAGCACTCCACAAGCTAGTGCTTCCAAATAAATTGGATCAATTATAACCTGGAGTTGTGATTTTTACATATGTTACTTTATTCACGTTCGCCGCATTCGAGTTTTTTTCCACTATTTGATGTGGAACTTATATGTTTACCTCGATATTGTTTTACATCACAATTTTCTTCACGCAAGCCTTTAAAAAATGAAATATTCAAAAAAATTCCTCACTAAACTTTATTCTTAGTGACAAATAATGACAATCATTATTAGGATATTTATTTCACGACACTTTTTCTTTTTGTTCAAAACTGTGGGAATGTCTGGTTTGGTCAATGTTACAGAAAAGCCAACCAGGCGGCGGTGACCTGAACTCATGGTCCACTGCATTAGTTGAGGCTCAGTACATCATCATGTGTGAGGAGAGAAGTACAGAATCAGGATCAAGTATCAGTGAAGGAACAACGACACCATTCCAATCAGGATGGGAATTTGCAGATGTTGGTAATTTCCATTTTCTGTGCACCTTGTTAGCTGGTGCGGGTGCAGTTTTGTTCGGTTGTGTGAAGGTGGTTAGCTGAGTTGTTGCCGTTAACATTGATGGCGCAACATCTGTGGCTGAATCTTGGTGGTGAATGCTTCAAGTTGTTCAGATAATGGGCGGTGTGTAAATGAAGCCGATTACTTTGTGCGAAGTGCCTTCCAGCTTGTGAGTGTATGTTGCAGTTTAATGCAGCAATGTAAGCAGCGAATGTCTGTCTGTTAATATCGCTGGTTTGTGTGTTGCTCACAGTTATTACTCTTCAGGAGTCAGAAAGTGAATAATGCTGAAAATCTGGCACCTGTTCTCCACTTGTAGTGAAAGGATGGGCATCCCGGTTCAGATTATTATATTGAGCAGCATGTCAGCTCAGTTGATTCCAGCCACGGGCGAGTGACTGTTTGATGTTTGCAACTTGTCCCTGTGTAGATGTGGCTCTCCTCCAGGTGCTCCGGTTTCCACCCACAGTCCAAAGCTGTGCAGACCATGCCAAGTTGTCCACACTGCGTTAGGTGCATTAGTCAGAGAGAAATGGGTCTGGGTGGGTTGCTCTTCGGAGGGTCAGATGGACTTTTTGGGCCATTTGTCCTGTTTCCACTCCGTAGAAAGTCTAGCTAAAAAAGATTCTGTCTATGCTATGGCGTAGTATGTTAAGAGAGTTCATGTACACAGAAATGTATTGCTTTTTGGTAAATTGGGTTTCTTAATATCTGGAAAATTTTCTCCTATTTATCCAGTGACATGAATTATCCAAGATATTGAAGCCTTGTTTTTCATTCTTCCCATGTACGTATTTCCATGTACATTAATGAATTAAGTGCTTGAATCAGAATCTTGTGGATTATTTTCATAAACCATATCACGGCAGTGAAATCAGCCTCTCGAAATGACGGGTTAGAGTAACTGGTGTGCCTAGAGTCTATTGATGGACTGCATTTCGTCAATCCATTTACACCCAAATCACGGGTACAGTGACACTGAGAGTGAATTGCATTTTATATCCAGAAGACTAAACTGGTATTATTTCCTTTAAAGTTTCGTTGCTGTCTGTTTTGTCCTAAGATATATGGCAGAAGATAAAAATAAGACATGCACATCAACACTGCTCAAGTCGCTCAAAGACTAGATTTCACTTTCAAATTTATTTTATAAGCTCATATAGCAACAAAGGAGGTTGAATATAAATTTATTGACATGAATTTTGTGGAGTACGCATAACCGCGCCATACCTTAAAGAAACTTCAAAAATGTTGGATGAAATCAGGAGATCTGTCAACATCAATGAAGAGTGAAACACAGAAATGTTTAGAGTCTGATACGATCTCTCAGAACAGAAGGATAGAAAATAAGGAGTCACAACATAGTGGCAATTTTAACACTGTTCCTCTCTCTGCATGTGTTGGGGTTCTCCAGCATTCTCCACATTTGTTTCAGATTTTCAGTTTGCACTTTTCTTTTCTACCATCAGCCTGGTGTCTCAATTATTTTGGCTTAATTTGTAAAATTGTTTACGTTGTGAATTTGACGTCCAGAAACAGTAACCTGACGTTGTTTCATATAATTTAAGAAAAAGCATTTCGGGTTCAGTTGGAAGGAGACCCGATTGGGGACAGATGCAAGAATAAATTCCCACAGAAATGGAGGTTGCTCAGAACCATTGAAAGAAAGATTTCTGAGTGAGTTTGTGTAACTTCGAGATCAACAGTCTTAGTGGCTCCTAAGATGAGACAATTCTTTTTGAATGAGAAGTAAATTTACTCAGGTTCTGCATTGCTTGTAAGCTATTTGGTTTCATCGCATGCTTTGAAACGTTTCAATTTGTGAAACAGTGAGACAAATTGGATTGCTTTATCCCATATTAATTTATCGAGAAGTAGCAACATTCTTGGATCAGATGATAGAGCACGAGATGGTGAAAGGCTCCATCATTAAGTTTAGTCGATCTTTGTTGAACAGGTGAGGTTCCGGAAGACTGGATGTTGGCAAACCTGGTGCCATTGCTTATGAAGAGCGGTAAAGATATGCCAGTGAACTATCGACCAGTGAGCCTGACCTCAGTGTTGGGCACGTTGTTGCAGGGAATCCTGGGGAGCAGGTTTCACATGTATTTGGAAAGGCAAAGACTGATTAGGGATAGTTGACGTGGCTTTGTGCGGGAGAAATCATGTCTCAGAAACTTGATTGAGTTTTTTGAGGAAGTATCAAAGAAGATTGATGAGAGCAGAGCAGTAGATGTGACCTATATGCACTTCAGTAAGGCGTTCGACACGGCTCCTCATGGAAGACTGATTAGCAAGGTTAGATCTCGTGGAATACAAGGAGAACTAGCCAGTTGGATGCAGAACTGGTTCAAAAGTAGAAGACAGAGGGTGGTGGTGGAGGGTTGTTTTTCAGACTGGGTGCCTGTGACCAGTGGAGTGTCACAAGGATCGGTGTTGGGTCCTCTACATTTTGTCATTTACATGAATGATTTGGATACGAGCATAAGAGGTACAGTTAGTAAGTTTGCAGATGACACCAAAATTGGAGTTGTCGTGCACAGTGAAGAGGGTTAGCTTAGCTTGCAACAGGATCTTGACCAGATGGGCCAACAGTCTGAGAAGTGGCAGAAGGAGTTTAATTCAGATAAATGCGAGGTGCTGCAAATCTTAGCAGGACTTTTACACTTCACGGTAAGGTCAGAGAGAGTGTTGCTGAACAAAGAGAACTTGGAGTGCAGGTTCATAGCTCCTTGAAAGTGGAGTCGCAGGTAGATAGGATAGTGAAATAAAGCGTTTGTTTTGCTTTCCATTACTGGTCAGAGTATTGAGTACAGGCGTTGGGAGGTCATGTTGCGGCTGTACAAGTCATTGGTTCGGCCACTCTTGGACTATTGCATGCAATTCTGGTCTCCTTCCTTTCGGAAAGATGGTATGAAACTTGAAAGGGATCAGAAAAGATTTACAAGGATTTGCCAGGGTTGGAGGATTTGAGCTATAGGAAGAGGCTGAACAGCCTAGGGCTGTTTTCCCTGGAGCAATGGAGGCTGTGGGGTGACGTTATAGAGGTTAATAAGATTATGAGTGGCATGGATAGGGTAAATATGCAAAGTCTTTTCCCTGGGTGGGGGAATCCAGAACTGGAGGGAATAGGTTCACAGTGAGAGGGGAAAAATAGAAGACACCTAAGGGGTAACTTTTTCACGCAGAAGGTGGTATGTGTATGGAATGAGCTGCCAGAGGAAGTGGAGGAGGCTGGTACAATTGCAACATTTCAGAGGCACTTGGATGGGGATATGAGTAGGAAGGGTTTGGAGGGATATGGGCCCAGTGCTGGCAGATGGGACTAGATTGGGTTGGGATATCTGGTCAGCATGGAGAGGTTGGACCGAAGGGTTTTTTTTCCATGCTATACATCTCTATGACTCTATGACCCTAATTAGGAAAGTACATGAAATATGAAATTGCAAGTTGCATGAACCGCTTCAATATTCACCTCGTGCCGAAGTAATGAATAGCTGACTTCTTAATCCACTATTGCTCTTTTATAAATTCGATATTAGTCAAGAAGAAATGCAAGGATCACTCCCAGGCACCCATGTTCAACTCAATGTTTTCTATTTTACTAAGACTTGAATTTGTTATTCGGGACATAATTCTACTACTGGAGTAGACCGTAAAATCTAATTGATCCTTTATGTAAAGAAAAATGAATGATTGAAGTCACATCAAATGCGAGGTGAATGCATCGTTTAGTTTCTAAATTTAGTAATTCATATGCGTTCAGATTTAATTTGCAAACAGAAATGTCAAGTATTCTGCATTTTTGCTACTGTCAATAATTTTGTTTCTTTATATTCACTGTGTCGATTGACACTTAATTGAATTACAAAACTTCAGACAAATTCAGATTTTTTGAAATCTAAATAAACGCTTCAGTAAAAGAAAAAATGGTATTCATGTCCCTCATGTGAAGTTGAAGCAGACTGGAAATCAGCTTGCCTTCTTCCTCGATGCAGAGATTCAGGTTGAAGTAGGCAGTAATCTGTCTTAGCTAAATAATGCACTGGCACTGGACAGGTTGTGGAGAAGGTTCACAGCACTGATTCTGGAGAGGACAGCTTAAGAAGACTATGACTGTATTTTGAATTTAGAAGAATGAGGGGCGAATCTTACAGAAAGATAGACAATAATGAACGGAGTCGATATGATGGAACCATGGAGGTTCACCACACTAGTGGGTGAAAGTAGAACTTGGCAAAGTAGCCTTAAACTAAGGAGGATCAGGTTTCAGACTGAGGGAAAGAGGAACTTTTCCAGCCATTCTGTTGTGAATCTGTGGAATTCCCTGCCCAGTGAAGCAGTTGAGATTAACTTGTTGGATGAAATCAAACGTAGGTTTATGGATTATTGAACTGTACTGGAATTATGGGTTGTTGAGAATCGGCGGGTAAGTGTAACGGAATCCTCGAAAAGATCAGCCATGTTCTCATTGAATGGTGGTGCAGCCTTGATGGGGCAGATGGCCCACGCCTGCTCGTCGTTCTTATATTCTTATACCGGTGTGAAATATGTAGAACACTAATTGTACCGACTCTCACGTCATTCCACGTTGAAAGTTGTGTCCTCTGCAATGTTGCAAGAGAAATTTCATGTGAGCCAGTAAATGCTGCAAAAGTACTTCAAGAACATACGTGTTCAATACCAGACAGATTTATTCGATAGTTACATGTGTCTGAAATTGCGATGAACAGTCTTTCAGTAGATTTAGTTTGTACCAGTTCTCCCATCAGTTAGAATGTTCACAATGATGCCACTGATCTGATATGTATTTGTTGTTTTCCAAAGCTCTCCAGTGAGTAAGGATCTTCAAACTTCTGATGATTGGGCCAGCGTGCAAGACATTGTTTTAGATTTTTCCTGTTCATTTTCTGTGATGCATTACATTAAAAAATAAAGATTTAACATTGAATTGTAGGGATATTGCACACGCATGATAAAGACGTGAACGATCAGTTAAGTAGGTGAATGCAGTTTATGAGAGATGTTGTACATCAGGGATTGAATAAATCCATAGTGAGCGACCGTCTATTATCACATGAACAGATGACCCATGATATCTGAAAGTTTACATGATAGTATTCTAAGATTGAAAACAAGCAATTCGAGGTTGATAGAATTTATAAAAATTGTATGGAAAAGTTTTCACATGAAGTTAAAAATCATCAAACTGTACCACACAGTGCGTGACATTTTAACTAAACTAAAATTGAAAATATATTTCGATGCCTCTATCAGCTCGGGAGAGGGGGAAAATATATTGTGGTAACATCAATAACAGGACAAACTCAGTTGAATCATAGAGATGGACAGCATGAAAACAGGCCCTTCGGTCCAACCCGTCCATACCCACCAGATATCCAAACCCAATCTCGTCCCATCTGCCAGCAGCGGGATCATATCCCTCCAAACCCTACGTATTCATGTAACCATCCAAATGCCTCTGAAATGTTGCAAATGTGCCAACCTCCTCCACTTCCTCTGGCTGCACATTCCATACATGTACCGCACTCTGTGTGAAAACGTTGCACCTTAGGTCTCTTTTATATCTTCACCCTCTCACCCTAAATCTCTAGTTCTGGACTCCCCGACTCCAGGGAAAAGACTTTGCAAATTAACCCTATCCATGTCCCTCATAATTTTGTCAACCTCTATAAGGTCACCACTCAGCCTCCGACGCTCCAGGGAAAACAGCCCCAGCCTGTTCAGCCTCTCAATGTAACTCAAATCCTCCAACCCTGGCAACATCCTTGTAAATCTTTCCTGAACCATTTCAAGTTTCACAACAGCTTTCCGATAGGAAGGAGAGCAGAACTGCACGCAATATTCCAACAGTGGCCTAACCAATGTCCTGTACAGCCGCAACATGACCTCCCAACTCCTGTACTCAATACAATGACCAATAAAGGAAAGCAAACCAAATCCCTTCTTCACTATCCGACCTAACTGCGACTCCACTTTCAAGGAGCTATGAACCTGCTCTCCGAATTCTCTTTGTTCAACTGCACTCCCTTGAACCTAAACCATTAAGTGTAAAGTCCTGCTGTGATTTGCTTTCCCAAAATGCAGCATCTCGCTTTTATCTGAATTAAACTCCATCTGCCACTTCTTAGCCCATTGGTCCATCTGGCCAAGATCCTGTTGTAATCTGAGGTAACCCTCTTCACTGTCCACTGCACCTCCAATTTTAGTGTCAGCTGCAAACTTACTAACTGTACCTCTTATGCTCGCATCCAAATCGTTTATGTAAATGACAAAAAAATAGTAGAGGACCCAGCACCGATCCTTGTGGCACTCCATTGGTCACAGGCCTCCAGTCTGAAAACCAACCCTCCAACACCACCCACTGTCTTCTACCTTTGAGCTAATTCTGTATCCAAATGGCTAGTTCTCCCTGTATTCCATGAGATCTAACCTTGCTGATCAGTATCCCATAGAGAACTTTGTCGAACGCCATACTGAAGTCTATATGGATGGCATCGACCGCTCTGCCTTCATCAATCCTTTTTGTTACTTCCAAAAGCTAAATCAAATTTGTGAGACATGATTTCCCACGCACAAAGCCATGCTGACTATTCCTAATCGTCCTTGCCTTTCCAGATACATATATATCCTGCTCCTAGGATTCCCTCCAACAGATTGCCCACCACTGCCTCAGGCTCACTGGCCTTTCGTTCCCTGGCTTGTCCTTACCACCCTTCTTCAACAGTGGCACTACGTTCGCCGACCAGTAAACACTTACAAAAAGTTTAAAGCGGGTTCATCACCATCCTGTCCCCAGTGCAGTTGAACGTGGGTTAAAAATACTGAGAGTGATACTTTGTTGGCAATGACGTTAGAGATTGAAAACCTTTACGCAGTGTGTTCAAAGAGGTAGCATCGGCTCCTTGGACCGAATGACCTTCTTCCTGTGTTGTGACCATTGAATGGTTTGTGGACAGTTACATATTGATCTTCGTTTTTCAAGCCATCATAAAACTTCATGTTCCAGATTTAGGGAAATGGATAATTCCTGCTGGATATTGTTGATGAGTGAATCTTGTCATGCTGTCGCCATGTCGATAGAGGAACATAATAAAGCCGTATATTAAAGATGGTAAACACTGAAAAAAAGAAATATACTTTCGGGTTGCTGACGAAGCACTGTTAGCCATTGTTTACTTCAGTACTGCTGATCGACTGAAGTTTCTAAACTGCTGAAAGCTTTGTATGGGGGTGCCTTGCTTTGGAAACTGGGGAGTATTGTCCCTGTTTGCGGGGATCACCACAATGTTGAGGAAGGTAGCAACGCAGTGACGAGCAGACCAGTCAGACAGTTGGCAGCGCATCTGTCTGTGTGGAAACAATTTGGTCAAATTTAGAAGAAAGCAGACAATATTTCATAATTGCAGTAATTATATTTCCTGCTTTTGTCAGCATTGCATGAAATGAGAATTTGAACTTTCCAGATATCATATAGAGTCATAGTACGGGCATAGGGACTTTGTCCCAAACTGGTCCAGGCTGATCAAATGTTAATCAACAAATGTCAAATCCATTTCTCTTCACTTGACTCATATCGTTCTCAACTATCCCTATCCATATAATTGTCGGAATATCTTTTAAGTGTTGTTACTGTACCCGCCTAAATCACTTCCGCTCGCACCTTCTTCCATAAGCTTGCACCCTCTGTGTAAAATATGATTATTTGGCAAGCTAATGATAATTATTGCCCGCATTTGTTGCATTTGTCTAATTTATCTGTCCGTGCTAAATTGAATTTTCATCCTTCTATTTCATCCTTCTATTTCAGGCAGACCTGCTGACACTCAGGCCGACAGTAAAGGTAACTGCATGCTCTTTTCAGATGGAGTCAAATCTCGATATTCTGATGATTCCGTTCAAGAACGAAGTTGTGCTAAGAATCTCCTTGCCTTAAAATTCATGTTTAACAGCTGTCTGTTCATAACTAATGGGGCTGCATGACTTCTGAAGTTTTCTCATTTCAGGGTTGCTGGGGAGGAGAGGGTGAAGGATCAGTTCCTACGCACATTGCCATTCGCAGATAGAGACAACACATGGAGAAACTGTGAAAATTCAGTAACACACACAGTGCTGCTTTCAGCAATGTGTAGAAACCATTTCACTCACTATTGAGCAGTGACATTGTGCTCACGTGACCATACATCCCACAATGTTTCGGGCTGTGACAGGCGGAAGTACTGTTTCGTTTTCAGATGTTCGCAGTGAGGATCAGTTGTGTTTTTCTCGCCATTCTTTGCGCCCATATGTCATTAATGAGCAATAAAAAAACCTCCTCACGTTGGCCGGTTTAGGGGAATTGTTTCTGTGGAAACATTTTTCTGACCCTCGCTCTCTGTGAGTGAGCATCACTTCTAAAATGGCATTGCACCATCCACAATACGGATTGTGAGTTACATTGCGATAGCCTGCATTTTTTTGCCATGCCATCACTTCCATTGCATTGTGAGGTGGGAATGCAGACAGCAATTGGAGCTTTCACAATTGCGCAGTATTCACTTTGGTTACCATTTCTATATTTTACAGAGACGGTGAGGCTGAGACTTGCGAATGGGGGCAGTCCTTGCGCTGGCCGAGTGGAGATTCACTACAGGGGACAGTGGGGGACAGTTGATCATGATCTTTGGGACCTTTCGGATGCTGCAGTTGTGTGTCGGGAGCTGGACTGCGGGAACGCGGTCTCTGCCCCGGGCGGGGCTCACTTTGGACGAGGATCCGGACCCATTGTGACCTGGAATGTTCAGTGCAGCGGGACCGAGCGCGCTCTGAAGGAGTGTCAATCACTGGAATGGGGTCACTACAGCATCTCACACAGCAATGATGCTGGTGTCGTCTGTTCAGGTAAAAATCTATTGCCATTTCTTTGGAGCTTTATCACAAGCCGGAGCTGCCTGAAACCAGAAAGGGATAAGATAGCAGAGCGACAACTATCCAAATATTATTAACATGATAATAACAAAACGCCCAATTCATTCGGTACTGTAATATAATGCGTGAATATTTGAAGACAATGGGAGAGGTGAATTCCCGTTACCGTTTCCAATCCGGTAAAGGGGCACGACAGGTGTCCATAGTGAAGTCACTTGAAGCCACATTGAGAGAACTGCGCTGCAGGAATGATCACATTTACAACCTAATGCACACTGAGATTCGACATTGAGTTGGCTGGCAGAATCACTTACTGTCATTTATCTTCAGGTTGAAAGTTGATTTTTGTCAGATTAGCTGAGGGTCGGGGTTGTGGGTGAACATGAATGAGATCGACAGGGCAGCAAACTGATTGTAGGAACAATTTATTTCGAGAAATGCCAGACCTGTAATTAATCACATAAATGTTTATCAGAAAATAATCTAAGTCGCGGTTGCTACAAGTTGCTATGATTCTGTGCTCTTCTAACATCTCAGATCACAGAGCTCCGAGGTTGGTACCTCAAAATTCCCAATGCTTTGGCAGACTGGAGGTCCAGTTCGGTGACACCTGGAAAACAATGTGTGGGCTTGACTGGGATTTGAAAACCGCCAATGTGGTCTGTGCACAGCTTCATTGTGGAGTCGCAGTGTCTGTTTCAAGCTCGATGCATTCGGGAGGCAGTGCTGTTCTCACGGCTACTGAGGTGTTTAAATGTACGGGCAATGAGTCTCAGCTGGAGAAGTGCCCACAGTCTTCAACCACGCACCAGGATTGCAATGGACACAACAATGTCACCCTGATATGTTCAGGTGAGTACAAGCTTACCAAAAGGAGAAAGACACATTTCCAGTTAATGTGTGTAAGAGTAATGTCGCTGGCATTCCTGACATTGCTTTCACCGTGACAAATCTCAACTAATCCTCCAGATTCTCATGTTCCCTGGCACAACAGTGATGAGGTAAAATTTAGACGAAATTATTGAACATTTAAGCATTTGAAAACTTTGGCGTTTGGATTGGGAAATACATTTCTTCAACTGTCCACAGTCAATATCCGTTAGTGTGGACATTGACTATGCTTCGTTCATGAAGGACAATATGAATCGTTGGTCGATACAGATACATTGACGTGAACCTCAGACAATTAAAGTTATGACAAGGCAATTGTTTATTTTCTGAATCTCCCTGACCTAATTATATTTTTTAACAATACTAACAGACTGTGAGACATCTTTGAAGATCACTCTTGCCAACAACTTTTTCAGCAAGAAGTTCCAGCTCACAAACACTCGTTGGCTGATAGATATTATCATGGTAATTTATTCACCGTTCTGTCCCTTACTTGCGACCCTTCTCAATATCTGAACTTTCTATAAATTTACGTTGCTGTAAATTTATCTTGCCTTCGTAACACGTTGCATTTTGCATGGTATAAGCACTTTGTCAGCAGTCTAATTCAGTACATTCCAATATGTAATACTGTGCACCTTTTGTCCCAAATCGTTACATTATTGCCTGTTACTCTTTCGATGATCAATAGTCAGGTCCAGTAATTCTTTCGTTTGCTGCTTTGTTCATCAAGTAATATTCTCGTATACCTCTATGTGTTCCAGCTCCATTGCTTCAATACGATCCATAACCTCTCCAATACACATCAATAGAAAATAGAAGCCTTTTTGCATATCTCTTCGAGTATGCACCTCCTCAAGAGCCAGGACACACTTTGTGAATTATGTGTTCCACATAATTATAAACAAGGTTTTCCTATCTTCCCAAACGCAAAGGAATTATTTCTCTCTTTCTGCCCTAAATTCTTCTATTCTTAATTTTACGTTTCAGTTGCATTGCTGACTACTCTCCCAAGTATTCTGTCAACTTGGTGTATCTCAGCTTTTGAAGCTCCAGCACTTCTGTCTAAGTGCACTTATTCACAACTTGAAGAGGGAAAAGGTGAAAACATCTAAATGCTCGTACGTTGTACTTCATTTTCCAGGCTGCCAAAATATACTGCCTGAAACTTCTTTGCGTAAAGTTTCATCTGACATTTACTTCCCTGTTCTGCTCTCTTTGCATGCTCTACTGAAATTGGGAGATGTCATGAATAATGGTTTGAAAACATTGATGCATGGTACCTGTGACTAATTTTGAAGTGTTACTTTGCATCTCAATGCAAATTCGGGAAAGTCCATGTCACATTCTACCAAACGGTACACATTCTCAGGTTATAATTCATTTCATTACTGAAGGTTCGATGGGAGAATAAAGGTTAATAGTCTTGAAACTGCATATTGCAGCCAGCATTTGATGCATTGGTCATGATTTGGTCACCTGGACGCTCAACATCTTACTGTACAAAAAAACTTTTAACATTGTAATTACTCCAATTGCCTCAAACTTGTAAGCTTATTTGTTGCCCATGTTTCAGAAATTGCCTTCAAAAATATTCATTTAATACATTCGCCTCGTTAGCTGCACTGTAGTGTAACACCCTGATGGAATCGCCTACCTCAGTGGGTTGAATGACTGGTCTTTGATATAAGGTAATGCCATCAGCGTTGGTTCATTCCCGCCCCCCCCCCCCAACACACACACACACACACAATCTGAAGTTGCCATAATGGTCCTAAACTTCTGACCTCATTCCTCGGCTGACGAATAGTGACCATCAGGTTAAATCACCATCAACCACATCTCTCTAACGAGAATGCAGCCACATATTTATCAGTAAATTGAGTTAAGCATTACTGCATGATTGAAAAAGTCATTCTAACCTTCACGAGCAATCAGGACCAAAAGTACACTGCAGTTATCAAACTATGGACTGCATCAAGTAAACCTTTACATCCTCGTTTCATATGTTTTCCAGGACTGAGGTAAATCATCATAATTACTGTCTTGGGAATACCGTTTAACTGTGAATAGTGGAAAGAGTTTCATAAAATAATCGTAATTATTTTGAAGACATTGTAACTGGCATGTGTATTGGGCAATGGAGGATGAGATTCGATTTATTTTCTCTTTTGAATCTTGAACAAGTGCGTGGATATTTGCAAACGTTTGTTTCTTTGTTTGATCCAAAACAGGAAACAATGGGCCCCGATTGTTTGGTGGGGAGAACAGGTGCTCTGGGCGAGTGGAGGTCCTATATGGAGAGGAGTGGGGAACGCTGTGCGGTGTTTACTTTGGCTTACAAGACGCCAATGTGGTCTGTGAGCACCTTTTATGCGGGACTGTAAAGTCGATCCCGAGAGATGCTCGATTTGGGAGGGGAGCCCGTCCAGTGTGGAAGGAAAACTATGAATGCCACGGAAACGAGCGACGGTTGTGGAACTGTCCAGTTTTACATGGGGAAAGCTTCAACTGTTCACATGGAAATATGGCCAATGTCATCTGCTCGGGTGTGTCCTTTATAGAAATTGTTCTTTTGCTTGACAGTGTTTCTGTGTACTTAAAGTTTGGAATTATTTTACTAATAACTTAATGGAATGTTACTGGTGAGCCCATGGCCTGTTGGCCTTTTGTGATGAATCTCGGTTTAACTGGTGCACAAATTCACTTCAGGAAGTCATTACCTTTCAACTATATGGTGAATAATCTGCAGTCATATGTCAGTCAGAAAAGGTTAGACCGGCAGATGTCCTTCCACAATGAAAAGTATTAGCCAGATGAGTTGTTAGCAGAATTGATGATCGTTTGACTGCCACCATCGCTCAGACTAATTTTCCGTTCCAGACTATTAACTCAGTTTGATCTTTACCAGCTGCCATTCTGGAATTTCGGGCACCCTCAGCACCACCAGGTCTTAATTTCTCCCTCCACTTTGCAAATCAAGAGGCCATGTTTGATTTGGCACAATGATGTTCTGAGATGCAACACTTGAGTTTTCGGAAGTTAATTTGTATTAAATGTAGATTATCCTTTTAAAAAAATTCTGAATGCCATCCAAGATGATAATTAATTTCAGAACTCTCTGCATGTAACTGCCGCATTCTTCAAATGTCAATCCCCTTTCTCTCCACAAATGCATCCATTCTGTCTGGGTTACTAATTCTGTTAGTGCTTCTCAACTCTCTGCACTGTTTTAGATTTGGAATATTTCACGAACATTTTAACGAGTATTATTCTGATACTTAGTGTTTCAGGGAACGCAGATGTGACTAGTGAGGGCAGGGTTTGTGCTGATGCCTAATTTCAGTTTAACCAAGTTGGTTTTACAGGCCTTTAGTTATGATTTTCTCACTCTTTTATGAGCCTGAAGACCTTGTAGGGCAGATCAAATGTGGAAACCGGATTTGATTTACTGACAAACATTTGGAGCTGCATGGGTTTTATTTTCAATATTTCTTCATAGTTACCCTGTTCACGAGCTGAAACTGGGCTCCAATTCAAGAGCATACATTTTCCAACATTCCCCCAGAGAATGCATAACGCATCTGAATTGCTCGTGTCAACATTTTTATGACATGACATTCTGCCCTCAACTCCTGGCAGGGAATATCAGAATCTGCACAAATGGCGCCGCAAAAATCAGATGTATTCGTACCTTCTAATAAAAGATTTTGACGTATCAATAGCGTGGAGACAGTTTTCAAAAGAAAATGGTTAATATTGGCAGTTACGTTAGTGAGTGACAGTATCAAGTTGTATAATTTATCAGCTATCCCAAATTTTCACAAGTGTTTTGAATGTTATAATTCTCAAACAGACTTGTTCCTCAATCTCCATTATCTTCTTGACCGTTGCCTCAGTCATGTTGCGGGTCATTTGCTCAGTGCAACATGCTCTGCCGTCAACAATGAGAGTAGTGGCAACATATAAGTGGTCAAAGCATAGGAGTAGCATCTGCAGAGTGAGAATCTGCCTGAATGAATGAGGTCGAGACTTTATATTCAACGAATGCTAGAATAGCAGCACTTTTATTTCTCCGCCTCTCTCAATTTTGTTTACAGAAGAAATGTGATGACATGATGAAAGTATTTGAAAACGTAAATCGACAAAATATCTTTATGATTGCAAATCATCCATTTTCCTGTGATTGTCAGTTCTCGAATATCTGTGTTCATATCAATCGCTGTTCTCAGTAACTCTTCCTTTGCAGATGAAAATTGGGCGCTTAGACTAGTGAATGGCGAAAGCCGCTGTGATGGCCGAGTTGAAGTTTACTATAATGGAAGCTGGGGCGGAGTGCAGGACACCGTGTGGGATCAGAATGATGCCAACGTTGTCTGCAGACAGCTGGGATGCGGTTATGCCTTAGAAATATATAATTCTTCAAAGTACGGGGAGAGTGATGGTGGTTCGTGGGTACATGTTGTCCAATGTCATGGACATGAATCACAGCTCCAGGACTGCAGAATCTCCAACACATTGAATTCGTCTGTCACCGAAGGCAGTGGCGTAGGTGTCCTCTGTTCAGGTAAGTAGAATCTCACATTTAAACCAGCTCAGATATATCAAGCCAAATGTTCATCTACTGAGTAAATTGAGAAGTACACTGAGTTTGTCAGTGTCACTCAAACCATTTATTCATTGCTCGGATGAAAGCAGATCTGAGGTGGGCGGCGGGTGCAGATGGATGAATATGAAAAATTAACACCACTTTGTTGTCAGATACAAGCATTACGTGGCAGGTCTGGTGAATTGGCTATGCTAAATTGCGCAGTGTGTTATTTGCATTAGTCAGAGGGAAATGGGTCTGGGTGGGTTAAATTTCGGAAGGTCGGTATCGACCAGGTGGTCCAAAGGGCCACTTTCCACAATGTAGGGAACCTAATCTTAGATTAGATTAGATTGCCTGCTGGAACAGTGGTTAGCACTACTGCCTTACAGCGCCAGAGACCCGGGTGCAATTCCCACTTCAAGGAACTGTCTGAGTGGCTTGCACATTCTCCCGTTTCTGCGTGTATTTCGTCTCACAGTCCAAAGATGTGCAGTATAGGCGAATTGGCCGTGTTAAATTGCCTGTAGTGTGAGATGTAGGGGAATGGGTCTGGGTTGGTTGCTCTTTGGAGGGTCAGAGTGGACTTGTTGGGGCGAAGGTCCTGTTTCCACACTGTAAGTAATCTAATCTAATCAGTAATACAATTCCAGTTTCTGAACCCAAAGGAAAAGTTGACACACGTGCACAAAGAATGCGTTAGTTCAAATAAAGAGTCACTCGATTTGAAATGCTAACACCACTTCCCAAAGAGGCCAGTAAACCTCCTGCATTTCACCAGCCATTTCTAATTTTGTGAGAGTGACGTTGGCGTTACGATTTGAAATTTTGATGAGAATGAATACAAACAGATATTGATCAGACAGGCAAAAATGCCGAGGGGTGGGAGATGCAGTTTAATTTATTCTCAAACTGCAAGAAGCATGATTTAGACCAGAGCAGAAAACTGTGTGCAGTTAAGGAATCCACATCAGAGGATGGATTGGACAGTAATGGAGACAACGCAGGGGGAAACGAATGAGAGATTTTTTTGAGATGAACAAAATTTAGCTATGAAGACAACTTGGTCAGATTTGGATTCTTTTCCTTTGAATAGAGGCGACTGAGTATGGGCAGAATTGAGGTGTATAATAAGCAAGAAGGAATCTTTCCCCTATGTTATGCAATTGCTTACCTTGCGGCATAGAGTTAAGGTGATGGACAGAAGGTTCAGAGGGACCTGAGGATATTCTTTTTCATCCACTTGGGAGGGGCAGTCGTCTGGAATTCACTGTCTGTAAGTGTGGTAGAGGCAGAAACGTTAGTGAAATCTAAGATATATTTAGATGTGCACTTGCGATGTGAAGGAGTTAAGGACGAACCCAAGTGCTGGGAAATGAGATTAAAATATTTCGGAGCTTGTTTTTGACAGAAACAGAATTGGTGGGCCGAAGGTTCATTCTCTGCGCTGAAGACTTCTTAAATCTGTGATTCTGTGAATTAGTTCTGGACCTTTATATCTAAGTACACGTGATCATAACCTGAAATGACTTTTGGTCCTCTTTCAGTATTTACACTTCTAAAACTACTCAAAGTGCTATTGCTGTCACTCCACTATATATGTTGTCTTTCAGTTATATTCTCGTAAAGTATAGTATTCCCATGTGCGCTGATGAATGAAAGCTGAGACGGTATTTATAATGGACGAACGTACAGTTATGTGCACTATAAAATAGGGTGAGCATTAGACAAAGTAACGTGTGGACAGACATAAACGGAGTGACAAGATAGAGAAAGCACAACTGCAACCGTTTGCAAAATATTTCACTGAATGTTCAACATAGAAAGAGAAACTGAACCTGGCAGTACCAAGTGCAATTAGATATTTTGAAACATTTATGTGCTGGACATTCGTGCTAAAAGGTTACACTTGATCGATTAGTTTTGTCAGAAATTATGTTTCAGCACATTAAGTACTTCTCATGAGAACATTTAAAACGGTCTTCCCTGCATCTCTCCACTGTGTTGCCCTGAGTGATGAAGGGAATGTACATTGAATGTGTAATTGTTTCACAGAACACTTTCAGCTAAGGCTGTCAGATGGTGGAAGCCCTTGTGCTGGTCGAGTGGAGATTTACTACAATGGAATATAGGGCTCAGTTTGTGATGATTTATGGGATGTGGTCGACGCTGGAGTCGTTTGTAAACAACTGGGTTGTGGAAAAGCACTGGACATGACACTCCCTTCCTCCTCTGGACCGGGCTCAGGCCACATTTGGTGGAAGGATGTGAAGTGTTTTGGAAACGAATCATTTCTCTGGGAATGCCCTTCAGTCCCATTGGGTCACCAAGACGACTGTTCTCATAAAGAGGATGTGAGAATTATGTGCTCGGGTGAGGCCATTTTTCAATGCTTTTACTTTGCTCGAAGGTTGTAGGTGAGACGTCATGCTGACATATGTTCACTGAATTCGAAAGGATGTAGAGCAGCGGCAGGAATTTAAAGAAATGATCTCTGACACTTACGTGCTTCACAGAAAGTGATAGAGCAATTCGTTTCTCTAATCTAAATTGCTTTTCTGTCAGTTTTTGTCACCATCTATTGATACAAATCGCGTTTGTCATGAAAAGTGTCATCTTTGATCTGTTGTCACTCCTCCAAGTGGATGTCAATATTGTCCTGAATTTCATAAAGGGTTGACGAAAAGTTCATCCCAAATTTATGATCTTTATTTTTGTATCGAGCCACCAGAAATATGAGACCTGTTTGTGTGTCTATCGAACTATTTGTGACTCGAAAATGAAGGAGTGATTTTTTTCTCTTTCTGTTTCTGACCAGACTTCCCTGCATTAGACATCGCTCCTGTACATTCCTGTACTGCCTATTTATTACTGTGCACTTTCGTTTTGCATGATTTTTCAGAACAGTAAAAATATTCCGGAATTTGCTTTAAACTGAGCAGTTTGAAACTTCCCTGGTGATACAAATTTAAAATTGATTGCATGTATATATAAAATTGTGCAGCCATGAGATCAGAACCAGTTCCAGTGGATCGTCACTTCTGCAAAGTGGACAATTTACTTTGTAACACAGGCTTTTTGTTTTCTGTCAGTTTCTGCTTCTCGAGCATTTCGGGTTCTCAAACAGTTCGCCAGATTCTAGTAGTGTCTTGGTGAAGTCTTTCTAACCTCCATGCACGATGCACATTTGGTTCATTCCTTTTTTCATTGCATTATGCTTTATTTAGAAAACTGGTCACAACGATCCGCGGATGCTGCGAATCTAAAACAAAAAGGAAAATTTCTGGAAAAAGTCATATGGCTTTCAGCATCTGTCGAGACAAAGAGGAGTCAACATTTCATGTTCAGTGACGCTTCCTCCATTCAGAATACGCGTCACTGGACCTGAAGTTTAGTCTGTGCTTTCGCTCTTCACAGATTCTGTTGAGTTCCTCCAGCAATTCCCTTTGTTCCTATCATGCATCCTGCTCGTTATGGCAATCACAGGACACACCAGAGACATGAGCAATCTAACAATCTGGATATCTGTTATTGTTTGAACAGAACACAAGGAGCTGCGGCTGGTGAATGGGAAACATCGCTGTGAGGGAAGAGTGGAGGTGTTCTACAATGGGACCTGGGGAACAGTGTGTTCAGACACATTGGATTCACACGATGCCAAAGTGATTTGTAAGCAGCTGCACTGTGGTGCATTGCAGTATGTTGAATACGACGCTCAATCATTCGGAGCAGGAACGGGAACTATTTGGCTCGATGAGATGGAGTGTCTGTCCCACGAGTCGACACTGTGGCAATGTCACACAGATCCGTGGGGTCAACACGACTGTCAACACCGGGACGATGCTGGTGTAGTTTGTTCAGGTAACATGACAAGCCTTCTCAATGTTCGGGTGTCATTTCAAACATGAATTTCCAATAGACTGAGCATCTTTCTCCTTCCAACAGAGAGCAATAGAACAAAGGAGCAGACCCTCAGTTCAACTTACTGCCATCAACAACTAGGTGCGTCTTCTTTCTCTTTGTGCCAACTCTTGGAGATTCTGCTTTGTACTGAATTCACTAATAATCAGTTCTGTACCACAGATACGCAAGACAGTGTGCACCTGCATGGAGGAAGCAGCAACTGTTCTGGAAGAGTGGAAATCATGTGCGATAAACGCTGGGGAACGCTGTGTGGCGATTCCTGGGATATAACTGATGCTAATGTTGTCTGCAGAGAGCTGGGATGCGGCTTTGCTCTATCAGCCCGAGATGCGGCCGTTCTCTCCCAGGAGAAAGATGTTATCTGGCAGAATGATGTGAAGTGCAAGGGAAGAGAATTCTCTCTGTTTGACTGTCTCTCCGCAGCTCCAGCTAAAAGGAAGTGTCATCACAAGGAAATTGCCAGTGTAAAGTGTTCTGGTAAGATTGATACTGATTGACTGGCTCCTGTCCGTGATCATTCATGTCAAAAATCAGGGCAACTATTTGATTTCCTATGTTAAATTTCCCTTCATAATTATTCGTACTTTCTGTTCCACAGGATCCGAGTTGGTGACGGCCTCCCCTTCACCTCCACCTGCAGGTATTACTGACTGATACTAAGATTAGTATTTGTGTTCGCGTTACTTTCCTGAAAAGTGACATTGATGCTGTTGGTACTTTCACGGTTTGGAAGCTAGTGCCATTGTTTCCTTAATGATGGTTATTTACAATTTTCCATGGCAGACTTTAACTGTGCTAAACCCATTTGTACTCCATCCTTTAAGGGCAGGGAAGTCCACCTATTTCTATGCCTGTTGCCGTCTGTTCATCTTTGGGAGTCTTGTTAATCTGTGAGTTGGTCGCATTACTGGTGGTCATGCAGAGAAAATTGCAAATGAAAGGTAAGCATCACATCTACCGACTGAGCTAACACTGTGTCCCTTTCATTGTTGCATATGTTCTCGGGGCTGTAGATTTTTATTGCACTTTTGCAGCATTTGACTGAGATGGTCACGATTGTGCGGCATTTCTTGGCTGTCTGTTTTCTTCGAGGGACTTTGCCGAAATGAAACGCTGAGTTTTATTAAACACTCAGAAAAAATCCATCAAAACTGTAAATAGCAAATAAAAGAATATTCTAACTGTGTGAAGTATTCACCAAGTCGTTCAATATATTTGGAGTGTAACTGAAATAACATATAATGTTGAGTTACTCCAGTCATTATCATTGGGCAAGAAATATAAAGACTGCACTTTCTTATCTTTCATTGAATATACATGACATTCCAGAGCAAGTCAATGATTGCAGCAATGTGTCTCCGTTTTATTCAGTTATTTGCAGACTGCATCCAAATATTTCTTCATTAGTTACTATTTATTCATGGTTCTTCAGTGTCTCGGTGCTGCTACCACAACCCAATATCATTGAAAGGATTAAGGGTCCTTTTCAGGGAACTTTCAGTGAGGCAACAACTGGCTTCCCTTGACTGAGTAAATAATACTTCTGTACTTTGCACAGTAATTTAAAAGCGTTTGCCTGGGAACCATGTTCCACGAGTTGGCAATGACAATCAACACTAAGAACAATCATTTTCTATCCTTTCACATGCTCTTAATTTTCCTTTACATATAGCCATAAAAACTATGCACTTCATAGTCTATCACGAACAATGTCAACAAGGTCCACCTTATTTCATTCGTCTCACGTTTTGGTTTTTAACTAATTGTCATAACAATGCAGTTGTTTAATGAAAGTAGTCCAATTCTAACAACATAGTTATCAACCTTTTTTGTCAGCGCCACGGCATCTTGTGCATTAATGTGTAATCTCCTCAATGTTATCAAGTTTTAAAAAAAGTAGGTTATTGGCATTTTCATTTGTTCATTGCATTAAAGAGTTTCATTTTTCTGCACTCAACATATTGACTCACATGCACCATTGCGAGCTGAGAATTTTCTTGAATAAATATTTGAATCAGAAAAATTAGAACAAAATATCCATATTTTTACCAACAAGAACATCTCACTCTTTCTGTTTGACATACTCGGGTTCGGTAACTGACATTCCATGGAAATTAATCATGGCCTGTTCATTTGCTTTTCAAAGATGATCTCCCTTCAGCGAACAGTTCATGTTGTGTGAAGATTCTAGTCACCAGCATTGCGTGAACTCGTTCTTCTCTCTCCTGGTTCTTCAGATATAAACATCTTTTTTCTGCGAGTGGTCAACTACAAATGCTGACCAGTATATCATTTATTCAACAGAACTTTACCGTGGAGACAGAGGCTCAAGTCTTGGTTTGTACCAAGGAATTTATGAAGAAATTGAGAATATTCCCCCTGGCAAGAGGACGGATCACAAACATGGACCAGGTATATATATTTCCTATTGTACAGTGAATCGTGACTGGATAAGTATAGCTTCCATTCAATTTGCAGTCTTCCATGATTACTGACTGAATGAACCTGATTAACAGTTAAAACACGGTCGTCTTGTGTGGGAAGCTACCTCATTAACTGTGTCTCTGTCCGCATTTAGTGAGATGTAAGAATTTCAATATAATAATTCTCACTGCCCTACATTCCTGATAGATTATTTCTGGAATGTAGTTGAAAATGTAAACAGATCTATCAATTTCACTTCTACCCTGGTTCCACCCAAGACCCGTCAGATGGCTGGCCAACTAATCAATTCGTCATTGACTTTAAAATAATATAACTTTTGCAATAAGTATGGATCACACAGCACCAAAGAGTGGAAGCAAAATTGAGGGATCAATGTATAAACAAATATGATGAGTCACAGAAGATGAGTGGTGCTGAAAGTCTGCATATGACTCTGAAACGTTGCAGGTGTTCAGATACAGTGTAAATTAATGGAAAGAAAATGCCTGGTAGATGATAAATGTGAAATTATCCATTTTTTGTTGGAATAAAATTAGAAATGACTGCTTTTGAACGGAAGTGGCCTGAAAAGTACAGATAGCAGATTTAGGACAAAATTCAGGAGGAACATTTTCACCCACAGGATTGAGAATTTATGGAATTCCCTGCCTCATCAGATGATTATAGAGCTGGGGTGAATGATGTTGTGAACATTAAAATCATGAGCAAGTCGAACTGAAGCCATGAAAAGATCAGTTATGATCTTATTGAACTGCAGAGCTGGCTGGAACGGCCAGATGGAGTACTCCTGCTCTTAGTTCTTATATCATATTCTTTCCCGCAGTGGGTTCACTTGACATTATTCTAGATATTTCTCCGGGCACGATTAAAGAACAATACTTTCTCTTGTCACCCTACAATTAATAAAATAAAACCTTCAACTACAGTCCATAAGTCTACGGCATACAGGAGCAGGATTAGATCATTTGGCCCATCGAGTCTATTCTGTCATTCAATAAGGGCTGATGTGCTTCTCAACCACTTTGCTTTGCCTTCTCCTTCGATGTTTTATTAATCAATATCCTTTGTATTTCTGTTTTAAGATACACACTGATTGGCCTCCATAGCCATCTGTGTTCCATAGATTCGCAAGCCTCTGGCTGAAGAATACTTGCCTCATTCTAAATCTTCGAGGAGAAAGTGAGGATTGCAGATGCTGGAGATCAGAGCTGAAAATGTGTTGCTGGAAAAGCGCAGCAGGTCAGGCAGCAACCAAGGAGCAGGAGAATCGACGTTTCAGGCATCAGCCCTTCCTCAGGACTCATGCCCGAAAAGTCGATTCTCCTGCTCCTTGGATGCTGTCTGACCTGCTGCGCTTTCCCAGCAACACATTTTCAGCTCATTCTAAATCTGTTTGGTCTTGGCTTCTCTTGGAATTCGAGCATGAAAATAACTCTCCATTTTTATTTTTAGTAACTTATGCTTCTATTGACTCACTCAATCGCATTGAATACTACACCAGCCACAACTTGACTGACAATAATCCCGGATCTGAAAATCTTGAGGTGAAATCCAACAGCATTCCAGGTGTGTTTGGCTTCACTTTCAGTCAATTCATTTTTGTCCTACACTGTCTATGCTGCCCAAAATTTCACGATGGCAACCCTCACAAGGTAATGTGGCGACTGCGTTCACAGGATAGTGTGAGCACTGGCTGTTTCATGAGGAGTGTTAGTTAAAGTGAAAACCGCTGTTTTGATAACACATGGTCATGGACATTGTTGCTGCGGCTCGTGCCGGCCAAAAACAACCAGGTTATCATTCTAATCGTATTTGCCAGCACACCTTGGCCCACAGCCTTGTATGTCTTGACATTGCAAGTGTACCACTGAATCGTGTTATGAGTGTGTTTTGCCTCTATCAACCTTCCTGGCAGAGAGTGGAAGATTTCCTGTTTACTTCTCCCATCACTTCTCTGAAATGTATGATCCCTGATCTTTGATCTCTCTACCATAGTGAAATGTTCGTTCCTGTCTTCCCCAACGACAGTCGTTATCATTTCATGACTCATCGCAGCCATGGCAGCAACTCTGCATGCTCAGCTCCAAGTCAGTCAATTGCAAGATAGATACAGCGGTAGGTCTCTCAGCCCTTCGTAACTCTTCCTGCATTCAATGAGATAATTCCAAACTATGGTGTGGCCTAATACCAGCTCCCTGCCTTTGAAACATGTCCATAAATACCTTTGACCAATAGTAATCTCGGCCACATTTAAAATTAAGAGTTGATCAGACATCAGCAAATGTTTGTGAAATATATTTCCGAGCCCTTGTACAGCTTTATCCTTTCTTGCCATCTTCCCTGAACGGTCTGGCATTAATTCTGTGCATAATACCTCGAGCTAAAATAGTCTAATCAGTTGAAATAGTTTTATTTGCAAACCCTGTCTTATCCGGGTTATTGTCTTGAATAATTCGACCAGATAACCTTTCACATTCTCATTTCCAGGCAAAACAATTCCAAATTGCACCAACTCTTCTCATTCCGTAACTTCAGAATTACGATGACCGACCTAACTCTTCTGGTCTCAGTTTCCAGCACTTGCCTTATCTGAGGCAGTAATCTCGTTTTCCAGTTATCGTTGTTGTGTATTTCAATTTGTATTAGTGATGCTCATCTTTCCCACTAGGTCGAATTCGTGGTGATTATGACGATGTTGAGACTGAAGATGCAGAATCCCATGATGGAAAGTTACAATTGGACAGTGATCCTGATGAACCCCTCACACTTACAGATGATGACAGTGGTCTTTGTTCCCTCGGTGAGTTGAATAACAGATACTCACATCTCTAACCACCTTTCTATGCATTCACACTGCCATAACTCTTTTTAATTCCATGATAATATTATATTTACTTGAAAATCCAGGAACAACGCCCAAAGCTACCTGTGCCCTATTTCCACAGCTAGTCACGAAGAAAGAAATGTATTGTTGGAGAACGATTTTTTTTTGAATAGCATAAGAACCGTCTTTAAAAAATGAATTCGATGCTATTCTTCATACACTGCGTCGTGTCAGTTCTTCGAATCGCTGATCTTCACCCAATTTTGTAATTACAATCTACAAAATTGCTGTTTCAATGCATCATCAACCGGCTGTATGGAGAATACGAAAGATGGGGTTTTCCGTGCTGAACATTTTGAATGGTTTAGTTCTTGTCGCTCACAGGGAATACAGAGCTTAGGACCTTTACTTGTAATGTGCAAAGAGACGCGCGTTTGATGTGGTATGCTTTCAGGAATTGCACTCACACCCATTCCCGAAGACTAATACATCTCCTGAAGCAGAACATGACAAATGCCAAGAACTCACGGCTGCCTTTGAAACCCAGACTATCAGATCAGCTGCTTAACCATTTTAGTGTTTTCGAATGGCCTTTTGGAAAAGAAAAACTGCTCCAATGTTCCTGGTATTCCCCGTTATCCTTTTCCATTATTCTCCACCTTCTCTCCTTTTTCACAGAGAGTTGTTTAATTACTGTTGTGAGAACCCTCCTGCTACATGTAACAGTCACCACACTGACAACCAAGCTCCTGTGCTTCTTTGAAGAAGAGTCACTGGGCCTGTAACTTTAACTTTGATGTCTTTCAAACATGTGTCCAGACATGCTGAGTTTTTCTAGCAATTCCCGTTGTTTGTTTCTGATTACAAATGGCCAAGTGAGCTTCACTGCACTGCATGATTCGATAGAACTATGATACAGCCATTGCCTTGTTACCTCTGTTATCCAATCAGAAAATGCATCTGACTTCCCCTGATAACTCGCATATCAGTTGTGCCTTCACTGTTGACATGCACTGGATGTGCGATCCAAAATTTTACAACATACGCATCAAACCTAGAATTGCTGCGTTTCCCTCTGAGTTCCAATGTTTCTGATGCAGAGGAGAGAATGGGATGCCTCGGTTTTCTGCAAAATTCTGAAATATCTTGAGCATTATGTAATGTTGAAAATCATCATGGAAACTTGACATTTATTTTTCAGTTAAACATTTAATACATGCATGAGGCTTGTTTCAATTAATGAAGAAAGTAACTTTTCTTGTTTCACAGAAATCTATTAAACTGTTTCGGAAGATGGAAAGAAACCATAGATATTTGTTGATCTTGCACTTTCAATCAACATCTCACCTGCAAGATGGTGCATGGCCAATGATATACTTTTGAACATTTCATAACTACTATATTTTAGGATATTGACAGGCCAATATTCGTACAAACCAGAGGCAATAATCATTACATAATATTTTCAGTGAGCTTGTTGTTTGTAGAATAAATATTGGCCCAGTGATCACTTGCTGCACACATTTCTGCTACTCTCCAGAGTAATTTCCAGGCTCTCGTTTGCATCCGGCTGAACACACAGATAGAGAAACATGTCAATGTGCCTTCCAAAAATGGCCCGTCATCAGTCTGACATTGCAGAGGCAGAATTAGTCTTGTCCATCCTCCATGGAGTGAGACCTTCAGCTAAGGATTGGTTGATTCAGTGCTGTGAATAGAGCCAGAGGCGACTTGAATGCGTAGACTCAAATTATTTTCTTTATCATTTCAGGTAGATTTTAGATTCTATTTCAACATGGGACATCCTCATATTGCGAGAAGTCGCCGACTATCGTTTTGAATCTGCAAAATATTCTTCTCAATATAAGCTGCAATTGGTCGTAATTGAACAGCATTTACTTTGGCATTGAAATGTATATATTTGCAAATATATATACATTTGAAATATACTTGAAACATTGCATGCTGTGTGTTTTAATGAGTTAAAAGTGGGTATAAACAGAGTGCATCGGAGTTATTTTTTATATGTGAATATATTATGTAATTCATTTCTCAGTGTGGAAGTTTGAAGTCACAATAGGAGACGATGGTCCTGTGGTTTGTCAATGAGGTATTGAGGAAATTCCATGTGTAATTGCTTTGCTTTCTCATACCGCATGAAGGAGGCTTTTAAACTTGTCAAGTCAAAGAGTTGTATGAAGTAGTGTTTTGCTGTTGATTGACTGAAATGTTCTCTCCATGAACATATCCTCAATGAACTTGGAATATTTCTGAAAGTGATGTTGCAAAATGTAGAATACAATTCATCAATAAAAATGCAGTGATAACAAGTTTGTTTTGGGATTTTCAGTCCTTTTATTGATGTCAGTGCCACAGTGTTTGTGTGTGAGTGTCACTGAGTAAGTGAGAGTGGTTGTAATTAGTTGTCCTTGTGCAACTGTATCTCTGAATATGAGAATACTTGTGCTTTTGTGAATACGTTGGAAAGCTGATTGCAGGAGGGAAATATACTTGGAATGTTAACATGCAGAACGATCATATCTTACAATCGGCATTTTCCATGAAAGTTGCAACGCAGGTGGGTAAGGTAATCAAGGAGGCACACGACAAGGTTCCCTGCATTAGTCAGGAAATACGTCGTATAATTTTTATGCAGTCAGCTTGCGTGCTGTCGAACTTTAATTCGGCCACACTTGGAAGATGACAAACGGTTCTGGTTGCCACTCCACCGAAGTGACATGGAGGCTTTGGTGAGGCTACAGATAAACCAGATATTGCCTGGTTGGGGATGTATTATCCACAAGGAGAGATTGGGCAAATTCATTTCATTGTCACTTGAAATTCAGAGGCCAACAGAACGATCTGAAAGAAGTTTGCAGAAGGAGCAGAGGCACGTTTCGACTGTACAGCTGCAGTGTTTTCCTAGTTTAGCAATGTCAATTCCTATACAACGTAGGTTTAAGATAAAATGGATTAAATTTTAACGATAAGTGAGAGGCAGGTGCGTTGCACAGAGGATGGCATATGACTTGAGTGTGCTACCAGAGGAATTGGTGGCAGATTTGGCAGACATCTTGAAAGATACATGAATGGGCTGGGAAAACAGGCCATGAAAGCGTAAAATTGAATTTTGTAAGGTATCATATGTCAGCATTGACTTGTTGGCTGGAAGGCCTGGTTTTGCACAGGACTGTTCGTTGTTCGCTGATTTGTTTTGTCGTGGAATCGCCTTGATCCATCGATCAGTTACTGATTACTCAAGTGTCAACTGATTACACTGCTGATTACACGAGTTGTTGATAACTTCACCATGTTGACCGTCATTATCTACAAGTGTTTTCCTGAGCTCTAAATACACATAAAAATACATAACAAGGACATTCAGAATCTGTTAGTCTGGAAAATTCATTACTGCTTAAAAAAAAGCGTGCAGCTGTGGGACCCTGAAAAGGACGTGGTTCTAAGTCAGCATGCTCTGTTTGGAGGGGCATGTTTAGGGTAGGGCGCCAAAATTGCGAAGGGGAACAAATTGTGGAGTCACACTTTTTTTTGGCGGGGAGGTGTTAATTTTGAACTGGCAGAAAGGAGGAAACTTCAGACAGGTATGAATTGAGGCACGGCATATTTGAGAGGCAGAAATGTGTGGGGTAATATTTTCAGGTCTAAACAGGAAAGGAGGGTTGGGTGGGAGAACCAGAGTGAAAAGGTAGAGACAGATATAATAAAAAAACAGATCCAGAGCTGATATCTGTGACTTTGTCTCCGTGTAGTGGAGTCTCTGTTTATTGGAAATGTTGAATCAGTTCAAATAGTGTTAAACCGCTCCCCACTTTCTCTCAGTCATCCGTCTTGTTCAAAATGATATAACGCTGATGATCATGTTGATGAGAGTTTCCATATATGTGTCTTTGCATTTTGGTGTGTTTGTATCAGTGTGTCTGCATCTGCCTGCAATGAGATACACTTTGTCTGAGAGGGAAGTCTGAATGAAATAATAAAGTAAGAAGTGTAAGGCAACGGATTGAAGTTTCTCTCTCATTCTCTTTCTCCCCCCCCCCCCCACCACCCGCCAACCCTGCCCTCGTCTCGTTGTCCAAGTGAGACAATGCGACCCAATACCAATGCATAGGTGGCAGATACTTTTTTTCTTGAAAATGCATCCAAGCTTGTGAATCTCTTAGGTTACATAGTTACTTCCTTCTTCAAATAATGCGCATGTAGAAGTTTTATTCTTTCGTCACCTAGAATCTGACTCAGTAGATTACACAGAACTGTAAATTGCTCAAAGTGCAAGAAAATTAATCATGTCTCCTTACAAAAACAACTTCACTGGGAGGTGCCTGAATTCAATTGCCAGGAAAATGTTTGATTCAATGTGAACAATGTCAGGAAACAGTCCAAAGATAAATTAATTCCATATTGCAGAGGGAACTCGTGCATTTCTCGACATGAACATCTTTTACTCTGTGTGCATGTCTGTGTGCCTGTGTCTATGTGGAGTGTATGTGCGCCAGTGTGTCTATGTGTGTGGGAATATATATGGGGGTCTTTATGTATCTGTTGATGCTGCTGTGAGTTGCTCTCTCTCTCTCTCTCTTTGACGGGATGTCTGATGGCTTTCACGCTGCATCAACTCCTGTGCAGTGGTACGGGCAGGCCAGCAGAGGGGGGCATTGTATCACTTTCAACACAAGGGAGCAATCGGGAGAGAGAGATTTGTCCTCATCTCTTTTTCTCTCTGTCTTTTCTTCTCTCCTCTCACTCCCCGTGTCTCTCTCTCTCTCCCTCTCCGTGTCCCACTGTCACCTCGCTCTTCCTTCCTCTTTCCTTTTCTCCGTATCTCTCTCCATGTCTCCATCTCTCCACCCCCTCTCCACACTCCTTATCCCTCCTTCTCCTCCTTCCTCTCCCTCACTGTCTGCCACTCTTTCACTTTCTCCTCCCCCCGCCCATCCTGTTCCTCTTGCTCCATCTCCCTGAGGAACTTATTCAGATGCGCTTGATTTCTTATACCGCACATCCATCAACCATGACAAACTTCCTACATGTCAGGTTTTATTCCAACCAGTGGAGAGTTTGACTCTGATATCCATTGTTTCCAAGTTTGCTAGAGCTCCTTGATGCTGGACTTGCTCGAATGTAGTTTTGTTATCAGCATCTATCACTCTCACCTCACTTTTGAAATTCAGCTCCTTTGTCCATGTTTGAACCAAGGCTGTAATGCGGTAAGGAGCTGTTTCAACTTGCCAGAACCCAAATTGGGCGTCACTGTGCACGTTATTGCGGAGCAGGTATTCCTTGACAGCACTCTTGATGACACTTACCATCACTTTACACATGTTTGGAAGTAGGCGTTAGGGACGGCAACATGCCAGCTTGGATTTGTCCTGGTTTTTGTGCACAGACGAATCTCGGCAATTCTCATTGTCGCACAGACACCAGTATTGTAACTGTATTGGAGCAGCTTGGCTCGGGGAATTCTGAACGACAAACCTTCACTCATGTTCGTAGAATGTTGCCCATAAGGTGATGTTCTTGGGACATCGCATCGGACATGGAAGGATGAACCCCAAGGAAGCTGAAGACAATGTCCATCGAGGAATGTCCACGAAACTCCTCGAAGAAAGAGTTGCTTTGACTATTTCAATTAACTGTTTCTATCAGTCATTTGTTCCAAACTTCAGCAACATGGTAGCACCGTTGATGGATTTACTAAAGACGAACACAAAGTTTCGGTGAACAGAACAATATAAGGAGGCATTTGGGATTTTAAAAGCCAGATTAACCACTGCCCCAATTTTATTTACACCAATGTTTTTGAAACCTTTCAAAGTTGCAATCTACCCTGGCAATACAGAAGTTGGAGCTGTAATGCTACAGGAAGATGACGATGGAGTTGAACAGCCAATTGGCTCCATTTCTAAAAACAAAACTCAATACTCACCAAAGAAAATACTGCAGCATGAGAAAAGATTTTTTGAGTTTGTTACTGGCCTGACAATATTTTAATATTTAACTGAAGAACAATGCTGTTGCGTACACGGACCACATTACTCTCACATTTTTTGATAACTTGGGTCCACAGTGATGGAATTCATCCACCTTACGGTTCTAATCCAATTTCCTAGCCATTCGCAGATGTCATAGCCTGCCTTTGGATCTCAATTACTTTACTGAGCTGATGATGGTTTCTGCCTCTTGCAGGTACTGAGCTTCAGTCTGCCAAACACCCTCATTTTTCTTTACCTCCACTCTACTAAGTCTCCTGCTCTTTACTCTCAACCTATGCCCCCACACATTGATCCCTCCGTTAAGTGATAAAGTTACTTTCTGGCAGCCATATCTATGTCTCTCACCATTTTACACATTACAATGGTCTCCCCTCTCGTTCTCCTCTGCGTTGACGAAAACGACCCCAGTCTTTCTACTCTTCCTCCATGAACAAAACTCTGTAGATGGGGCAACATCCTGGTGAATCTTTCTCTGCCTCCCCTACAGTGCTATCACACCCCTATTATAATGTGTATTTCCGACACTCCTCTGAACATTGCATTCAAAAGTTTGGATTTAAGAAGGGAAATGGAGCGAGATATAGGAAGACAATATAAGAATATAAGGGGAATTGACTTGGGAGTGGTTTCCACTTGGAGTCTGGGAGGTCGTTCGATGTGAAGACCTGGATAATTAATAGTCTGGCAGTACCTGACCAGGAAAAGAAGTCCATAGGTCGATGAGGGTAGGCATGATGTATAAAGCGAGTGAGTGGAGATGGAGGGGGGAGGTGGGCGCTCAGAGGGAAGCTGTTGGTACCTAAACGTGAAACTGAATGCTTTGGTCGCGTCTGCAGTCAGAGAAACAGATTATTGGGGTCAGCAACCGGCTCAGAGATGCGTCATCGTTTCATAGCCATGTCCACCTTAGGAAAAGCATATTCAGCCCATGCTCTCTGTCAAGGTAAATTCACCCCACTGCTTCAATCCGACTTTTACTCGTTTCATTGACATTGCACATTTAAATACTTCCACAATGTTACACGAGTTAACGACTCTCTGCAGTCTGTGAGTTAAGGACAGATGTTTCCATGGTCCCTGTCAAAAGCTCAACTTCAAGTTTGTATTGAAATCAAACTTCCAGCATCTAAAAAAGCAGGACGTGAACCCAGCTACGTCAGAACATTAACTGGCACTTTCAACATGAAGCATCCCATGACAGTCTCACTGAGTCATTGCCTGAACCCAAATACGTGCGAGGATGAGAGAGATATTTTTTTTCTTAATCACGGAAGGGAATCGAGAAGAGAAGGCAGGTAAGTGGGAGTTGAAGAGAATCAGGTTTGTCATTGAATGGTTCAAGTGCTCCTTCTCCTCTGTGGTGTAGATCTGTATATTCCAATGTCTGATGCTCTTATGGTGCATAGGGAGTGGGGTTCGGGTTATCTCTGGGAAAGGGATGCTCGTGTTCAGAAAATATGGTTAGGGGATAGCAGCACTGGAGTTAACAGACTCCACGAGAACTGATGGATGGATTATAATTGAGTCATAGAGTCACACATCACGGAAATAGATATTTCAGCTTTACTCATCCACGTCCACCAGGATTCCCAATCTAAACTAGTCCCATTTGTCTCTAAACCCTTATGACCCATATACTCATCCAGATGCCTTTTACATACAGTAATGTACCAGCCTCCAGCACTTCCTCCGACAGCTCACTCCATAAACGGATCACATGACAAAGCTGCCACTCAGTTCCTTTGTAAATCTTGCCCCGCTCACCTTGAGCTCATGCATTCAAGATTTGGAATCCTCAAGACTGGGCAGAAAAACACCTTGTCCATTCACGTTATCTATGTCCACCGTGATTTTATAAACATTTGTAAGGCTATTCTTCAGTTCCCGACAGCCCAGAGAGAAAAATGTCTCAGCCTATCCAACCTCTCCTTACAACGCAAACCTTGCAGTCAGGGTAAGAGCAGTGTAAATATTTGTGCTTTCTTTCCATTGTAATAACATGCTTCCGAAAGCAGGGTGAGCAGAATTCAGCGTGGTACTCCAAAGTGGCCGAACTGGACGCTGTGGCCCCACCAGATGCATAACAGGAACGCCAGTGATAGTCAGAATGGGGCATAGACGCCCTGAATAATCCAAATCACGTCCTGTACCCGAGATGTTAGAGATTTCCAATTCTGGAAAGCCAGTAAAGTTCATTGTAGAAACTTCAATCCATTGTTGTAATTATCCTGGTCGGTTGCTCTCAGAATCAAGTCTCTTCCGCTCTGTCGAGAAGCTGGTTTCCCATGAGTGAAGGACCTGGCACTTCTGCTGGCCTGGCAGGGTAACACGTTATAAGTAGTCATTCATTTTTACAGCAGAAGAGCGCCCTCCAGATACACATTGAAGCCATGTGGAGGTTGATATGAATGGGAGATGCTGAACAAACAGGGTCCATTAACACGTTGCAATCCAGTAGCTGTCTACACCACACACATAAAAAGCAGAGCATCTGGCCTCTCTCATTGCCACCTGTGTGCATCATTGAGGGAGTCAATGCGGATAGTGCAGCAACAGTAACTGTGTCAGAATCCTGAAATTATCTACCTAAGGGACATTTTGGGTCTACCCAATTGCACATGAGCTGCAGCGTTCAAGAAGGCAGCTCACACCCACCTTCTCAAACACAGAACCAAGCACACATATACACACGCGCATGTGCAGACACAGGCATGCAGACACTCTCATAAACATGTATACATAATGTTTTTCGGTACGTTCTCAGGAAAGGGGTTCATCTGTTCAATGAACTCATTCATTTGCACAATAAACTCATGTTAATTTGCGAAATGGGTCCGTGCAATCACATGATGGACATTTGTCAAAAAAAGTAGTAGTGCGAATGCAAATATCTGTCAGGGAGAGTTAGTGAGTGAGTGTCACGAAGACTGAGTGCAGTTGTTTGTGTGTTTGTACGTCTGCGTCAGTTCGTGCATGTGTAAGAGGAATTGTCTCTGTCAGTGTCAGTTAGTAAGAGGTGCGATTTCAATTGTGTTTCTGTGCGTGCAACAGTGAGTGAGTGAGTGTGTAATTGTCTGTCTTTTCTGTGCGAATGTTAGTTAGTGGTTGTGAGTGAGTGTATCAATGAGTGCGAGAATATGAGTGTAATTGTGTCTGAGTATGTCAGTGAGTTCGTGCAATTGAGAGCAAGTGCAATTGTCTGTGCTTGTGTGAGCATGTACAATAGCAGCCCCAGTGATGAAAAAAATGCCAATGTGAGAGGCTTGGTTAAGGATATGCAGGAAGGTGCCTCAGCACCAAAAGTATTGAACTAGATTTTGACTCCAGAATGGTTGCACAGGTCCCAAGCGCAAAATGAGATATTGTTCTTCCAATTTGCGCTGAGTTTCTTTGGATTGCTAATGCAAGACTGTGAGAAGGACGCTTGCCAGAGAACACTGTGATGTTTTGAAACCTTCCAAAGTTGACATTTTAACATTCCTTTGGCTGCGCAACTGTTTTCATCTCTGTGTTCCATCGCCACCTATTGTCTACTCCTTCATCTACCTCAATAGCTTCTCCAGCATATCTATCATCAGTCTCCGAGCTGCAGTCAGAATTGATAAAAAAAATGGTCAAAGAACCCGAAACGTTAATTCTTCGTCTGTTCAATACCTACCTGACCTGTTGCGTATTTTCCAGCAATTTCTGCCTTTGTTTGCGACGAATGTTTCAGGGCTGAGCTGTTTTAGGAACAGTCATCATAGGAACAGGGAATGCAAATGAGAATAGTATTTGGAAGGAACTGGAAAAATTAGATTTAGTCGACTCTTCTTTCTGGGGAAATCTATTTTTGACAGGTGGAAGCTATTTACAGGCCCATTGATTAGAATCAAGTTTCCCAAACTAAACCAATCCAATTTGCACTCATTTTTCCCATAACCCTCGGAACATTTCCGATTCATGGAACTGTCCAAATATATTTTCAATTTTTAACTACCTCCATCAACAGGTTCCTGTGAGTTTTAAAGCTCAGGATGACAAGAATCGCAAATTGCGAGTGACAACTGACATCGAAAGTTTAGTCAGAAGGAGAAAATAAAGCATGCATTCAGAAAGTTGAATTGAAATCAGACACTTGAGGGGTATAAAGAAAGCAGGAAAAAAATGAACAGAGGAATTAGAAAGGCCATGTTCTTGGCAATTTGGACCAAGGAAAATTATTGTTATTAACAAGAGTTAGATGCCAATTGATTAAAGGACAAATGAGGCAAATTTTGCCTCGAGCCAGCGGAAGAGGTCAGGTCATTCACAAATACCTCACCTAAGTATTCAAAAAGGAGAATGAGATGGATGCTGGCATGCTTAGGGAGGAATATATTGATATTCTGGGGCATGTCAACCTTAGGAGTGAAGACGTTTTAGAATTGTTCAAATATATTAGGTGAAATATGGTTCCGGGGCTGCAGAAACTTATCCCAGGGTACGGAAGGAGTTGGGGGCTGGGTATATTGCTCAGGCTTTGCCAGTGATCATTGCATCCTCTCTCCAAACAGATGAGGACAAAGGACACTGGAGAGCTGCCTTGCGTTTCGTTTGTTTAAAAATGGCAACACGGTTGATTCAGGGAATTACAGGTCACTGTGTCTTACATCCGTGTCAGGAAACTCCTGAGAGACAATTCTGCAGGACAGGACTTCTTCATATTTGGAAAAGAAAGATCTTATTAGGATTAGTTGCCAAGGGTTTGTGTGGGGAAGATTTTTTGGGGGAAGTTATGAAGATGGATATTGAGGGTAGAGCAGTATATGTTGCTGTCTACAACGACTTTACTAAATAATTAAACAAGCTCCAACATTCTAACAGACGAAAGCACATGGGATGTATGGTTGTGAGTTCGTAAGCTGCATCCAAAATTGTCTTGGTTAGAGAATTCAGAGGGTATACTTTGCGAACTCTTTTTTTTTCTGACTGGAGATCTGTGACCAATTGCGTTCCACAGGGATTTTTGTTGCGACCTCTACTGTTTGTAAAATATATTGTTGATCTGGTTAGAAAATTTCCAGACAACATGGAATTGGCAGAAATGTGATTAGTGAGGAAATCTGTCAAAGGATACAGAAGGCTACTGATCATTAGGAACGTTAAACACGGAAACAGCAGATGGATCTTGATCCAAACAACGGTAATTTGATGCACGTGGTCGGTCAAGAGCAAGAGGGAAGTGCTTTCCTGAAGGACAAGGATTTTCATAAAGTATTTGACAAAATCTCTGATGGGAGGTTCATTCAGAAGATTAAGTAAGATGGTATCCATGGGGATTTGGAAAGTTTGATCCAAATTTGAATTTACCATTGAAGACAGACAATGATCGTAGAACCATGTTTTTCCCAAACTGCAGATCAGTGACGAGTGGTTTTTCACAAGGATCAGTGGAGAGACACCTTAGGTTTGAAATTTACATATTTAATGTGAAAGTGTGGGTAGTCTGGTTAGTAAGCTTGCAGACGACACGAAAATTGGGGAGTTGTAAAAAACGAAGAAGGATGTCAAAGGGAGTAACAAGTTATAGATCAATTGGGCATTTGGGTGGAGAAACAGCAGATAACGTTTAACCTGACAAGAGATAGTGCTGCATTTTGGGATGTTAACAGGTGCCCAGACTGCATTACCACAGAAGGTGGCATGAACAACGCTGTGCCTTGATGAAATACACAGTGGGATTATATGAATTCTGAATTCTCATTCGGAATTTGCATTTCTTTTACTATTTGTAGTTTTTAATTTTAAAGGATAAACAGACGAAAAAAAAACTTGCATACAGAATTTACCACGGTGGCAGGTGTTTCCTGTTGATTGAACAGAAACGCACGACACACAGTGACCGTTCTGCAGACTGAGAAGCTGTTTTTCATGCATTGACGCTTCCGTTAATCTTGCGAAATTGCAAATGGCTATCGGTTGTAAAATATGTTTTCACATACTCTCAGGCAGTACTCCATGTCTTCCTGGTTCAACAAGGGAGATTGTGCAGAATGTCTGAAAACATAACGTATGCTCATGTAGTTTGCTGCGCTCTGAAAAAAATAAGAATTCCTTCAGATGTTTGGCAAATTTAACACAACCCATATACGTTGTGAAATTCTGCAGAATATCTGTGAGACATTACTCAGGCAATATCGTTTGGGCAAATAGAGCATAACAGCAAAAGTAAAACGGGATATTTTTGGCTATGGGGATAACTGTAACAGAATGCAATTAACTTCATACAGTTTCACAACCAAGATAACTCAATCAAAGTTATGAGCTTGTTGGAAGTCTGAGTTAAGACCAGGAAAAGGTGCAGAAAATAGGTAGAAATATAAGGTCTATTGAGTGTTATTCAGAACTGAAGATAGCAGGATAATGCTGGTTTATGTATTGTTCATCTGTGATGCTCGAGGGAAAGAGACAACCAGAGTAAACAGAGCAAAAGGTTTGATAGTAGTAAAGTAGTACTTTGTGAAGTACCATACACTAAATATGTGTAATATTACCCATTAATACAGTAAATGGATATTAATGATAATTGTGGCTCTCAGTAAGTTCCTGATCTGACCATCTACGTTTTCATCCAAATCAATTATCCATATTTCAAACAACTGACGTCCCATCACTGACCCTGTTGGATCAATACTGGTCACAGATTTGAACAAAATACACACATCCACAACTTCCTTTTGTCTTCTGCAACAAAGCCAATTTTGTATCACGAGTGGCTTGACCCACAGTTCACAAGAAGCCATCACCCTGGGAAGAGTAACTGAACACAATGACCGTTGTTTAAATTTCTCGGTACTTTTACTGTCGACTGTCACTGTGGAAGATTAACCATGTGCGTTCTCACACAAATAGCAAGAAAAATTAAACTTCGCCATTTACTATCTAATCAGTATACTCTTCTTCAGCAATGAAGAATTGAACAGTTCATCAGCAGTGTTATCAAACAGCACTTGCAACGCAATAAACTGCAATCTAATGCTCATTCGAAGTTACCATTCGATATTACCTCTCAATTAAACTTAGACATTGCTGAAAACCTCAGCGTATCTTGTTGCATCCGAGGATGGGGAAAACGAGTAATAGACTACTTCCCACAAGCCCGGGTGGTTTCAGGTACAACAACACTCCAGCAGCTTGACATCATGGAAGGCAAATCAGCCCACTTTATTGGCATAATATGCACAGACATCAACAACCAACTCCCAGGAATAGCAATGTGCACCAATGTCAAAATGTACTGCAGTAATTCACCAAAGCCCCTCACAGCACCTTCCAAACACACGACCACTGCTGTCCAAAATAATAAGTGCACCAGATCTGGGGGAACACTGAAAGTTCCCATTTGCACTAACTTGGACATATGTTCCCATTCACTGTTGCGGTTTCACACTCCAGGATCTTCTTTCCTAACTGCATTGTGGGTCTGTCTATACGATATGAACCACAAAGATTCAAAAAGGCTGTTCACCACCGCGTTCTCAAGGGGCAAATAGAGATGGGTAATAAATGCTGGCCAAGCGACAGATGCCCATATCCCATTAATAATTTTTGGGATACTCATGAGAAGTTGTCCGCAGTGAAGTTATACAGAACATGACCTGTATTTCCTGTTATGGCAGAACACACCAGAAAATCTGATCTGTCCCTCTTTCTGCTCCACATGTTATAAAATGCAAGAAACTGTTGTTCAAACTCTGAACTAATTGGAATTTATCGCTCGTCTTCTTTTGTATTGCTCTATCCATTACTAGGAAACAATTGCCAGAATGTAAAGATCTTAAATATGGCATGATTTACATGGGCCAACGGGTTTCTGAAGTTGAAATTCTATGTTTTGCATACATGAGATGTAGATGGATTGGAATGTGGGTTCTGAGGAGAGACAGTGAAGGTGATGAAATTATACCGAGCCAGTCATCCGGAGGCCCTGCAACTTGATGACAAAGCACGCCATAGCAGACGGTGGAATTTCAATTATTTTATTATTAAACAAGAACTGTATCTGACCATGAATCAAACAGTTTACCTGGTCGACTCATGTCACGAAATGGAAGGAAACCTGCCATTCCAAATACATCTTGCCTATTTCTAAATCTAGAACCAGAATAATGTTCAGCAGTTGAATCTTAACTGATCAATGAATACGCTCAGCAAGTCACTCAGTTCAAGGCCAGTTAGGAGTGCTTAAAAAGGCATGCCAACCGAGAGAATTCTAAATTACATTAAGAAGAATATAAACGTGTGAATAAACAATTGTTACTGGCTGCCCAATTCATTAGCATCGGATAATTTAAAAGTAAAAAATATCTTTTGGGTAGTTGGCTGAGCATGTAAAACTATTAGCGTACATTGGATTCACATAGACAAACACAATTTAGTGTCAGCGTTAGGCCGTTCGGCCCGACAACACTGCTCCATCTCGAAAAAGTGAGAGGGATGAGTTAATACGTGCAAGGTGTTTCATTTTTGCTTGCATTACCCGGGTTCACGTCAGTGTGAAAGGGGCAGACAGGATAGAATTTTTAAGGCGCATCCAGGAGATCATTTTATGTCAGTATGTGAACTGTCCTTCTGGAGATAGGTCAGTGCTAGACCCAATAACAGGGGAATGAAGCTTCTAAAATTATTGCAGCGTCTGTGAACGAACATATTTTTGGGATAGTGACCGCAAATTTGTAAGCTTCAATGTCATTATGGAAAGAGAGAAGAAGAATGCAGAAATTCAGATATCACAATTGAGAACAGATTCAATATCATTGCATCGGAAAAGGCAGACGCAGACTTGGAGCAGCTGCTTCGACGTAAGTTGACATTTGGAAAGTGGTAGTCTTTAAAAAGTGGGAATTCATGGCTGGCGTGCTTGTGAAAGAATGAAAGGCAAGGACGTATAGATCCTGGAAGCATTGGAATTATAGAAATATCGAGATTTTGATAGAATGATACGTCAGGAACAGAGCAAGAAGAACACACCGGGAGAGGGGTTCCAAAAATATGAGTGTGTATGTGTGTGTGTGTGTGTGTGTGTCTGAGTGGATGTGAGTTCGTGTGGAAAGGTGTGTGTCAATGTGTTTTCTGTGTTCTTAAAAAAAGCTGGAAACAGAGGAGCCACCACGCATCTTTGATGTATAGAATAAAAAAAAAACACTCTCAACTACCACCGGCAGGCATTTTATAGGTATATTACCAGGAAAAGGGGAACGGTGTGGTGTATTAGAGATCAAAGGCGTAGCCTGTGCGTTGAGACGGAGGACATGAGCGAGTTGCTGACTGAATACTTCTCACCTCTATTCAGAAAACGGGAGAAATAAAACCATTGTAGTTGGGGTAGTGAAGTTGTTAGACATGTCATGGCTAAGAAAGAAGAGGCGTTTGATCCTGTAGCGGGCATAACGTTGCATAAATCGCAGGGCCTGTTACTGTTTACCAGGCTTCTATGTGCATGGCAGGAGATTATTGGGGCCCTGGTGGAAATATTGAACACTTCATTGGAGAGAGACGAAATAGCAGTGGGCCGGAGATAGCTGATGCTTTTCATTGATAAAGGCATCAGGAATAGGCGAAGTAGAAGTAGAAAAAAAATCCACTGTCACAGTCAGGGAAAGGAGTGGAAAAAAAATCAGAGGGGCAGAATGAATAAACACTTGGAAAGGTAGGAATTGATCAAGGATCGTTAGCATTGATACATTGGAGAGAGATCATGTGTGATTTTTTAACTGAGTCTTTCAGAAAGATGGTTCATACATTCAACATATTTGCCAGGGTATTGCATATGATGTGGTTTACATGAATGTCAGCAAGGTCTTTGACAAAATCCCACAGGGAAAACTGATCAAAACGTTAAATGCCCATGAGATCAAAGGTAAGTTGGAAAACTAGATTCAAAACAGGCTTGCAAATTGGAGGCAAAGAGAGATAGTGGGTTTTATTTAATGATTGGAATCTTGTGACCGTCGGTGTGACGCAAGCATTGGTGCCTAAATCCTTACTGTTTGCTGTGTACATTTTCCACTCGGTTGTTTGCTGGTCAACATAGGTATGGTGGACCGAAGTGTCTGTTTCTGTGGATTATGTATGACACTGAGACCCATATGTCAACACAATTCTAAATTACTTTCTGGCATTACTCTGCATTGCAAGCTCAACCCAGACAGTATAGGTAACAATTTTTGACTTCAGCTGGGAATACCTTTACTGCTCTCCTTCTCAAACTCACAACTATCCTGAGGCTCCGCTTAAAATCATCACCAGTCGTCTCTGTCTCTGTCTCTCTCTGTCTCTGTCTCTCTCTCTCCCTCTGCCTGTCTGTCTTTCTCTCGCTCCTCTCTGTCCCCCCCCACTCCCTCTCTCTACCCACCACCACCCCCCCCCCCCCCCCCGCATCAAGAAAGCCGCCGAATGGTCATCTGGGACTGTATATTTTGCCTTTAACTTCCAACAGACTACATGCAAACACTTTCACGCCAGGAAATCTATACATCTCTTATGGAATGTATTGAACGACAGTCATCTGTGTTCGAGAATTTCACAAGCCCACTATCACCTGAAATAGGAAAGCTGTCTTCACCCTGATCGAAATAACCTGCCTCCTAATCTCAGACCGTGAAACTCTGTTTTATCTGGATACCCGAAGCCAAGTGGAACATCAAATCTGCACCATTCATACCCAGGCCTTTCATAATTAATTACATTTCAGTGAGATCATTTCTCGTTCTTCCGAACACTCGTGCATTTAAACCCAGTCAATCTCATTGTTCCACAAATCTGCTATTGCCAGTATTAGGCGATTAATCTGTCACTGCAATCATTCTGTCACAAAGCACTGTATCTTCTACACGGTGATCAAAACTACTCACAATACTTCAGCTCAGATCTTAGCGAAGTCCTGCAGAAGCAGTGTAAAAGAATTGCTCTTGTGTGAGGTTCTTGTTTAATGAAGGCCAATTTAACACTTATCTTTCTATCTGGTAATTAGTTCCTTGATTTCAGTTGCCGGTGCACAGGGTCAGCCACATAACTTTGTTCATCACCTCATCCAAATATTTAAACATTTGAAGAACATTATGATATTCTGTTTTATTTTGTTTTCCCTCCAGTGTCGCTAACTTCAGACTAATCCAATTTAGATTGCATTTTGCATGTTTCTGCTCACTGATTCAACTTGACCAGAAGGCCTTGAAGCCGGATGGCATGGTCCCAATCTGCAAACCTGTCCTAAAAGGCCTTCCCTTTAATCTAAGGTTAAGCCTTCGGTCGCTCGTCCGAAGATAAAGAGAAACTTCTTTATCCAAAGAGTGATGCATCTATGGAGTTCACTTTCACAAAATACTGTGGAGGCCAGTTCACAGGGCATATTTAATACGGAGATCAATAGGTACTTGTTTGTGAAGGGAACCCAAGGGTTACGAGAGAAAGCATGGGAATGTGATGAGAAAGTTACCAAGCATGACTGAATGACTAAGAAGACTCGATGGGCTGAATGACCTACTTTCTGCTAGATTTGTCATAACCTAAACTTTGGTAATATGGTCGACATGACCATCTACTGAACCTGTTGCCACCTCACTTGCTGCCAATAAGTGTAGATTATCAGACCGAGGGATTGACCAAATTTCGATTGCGTTTACGTATCATAAACATGAATAGCTTAACACGTGAGGAACATTTGAGGCCTCTGAGTCTATACTCTGTGCAGTTTAGATGGATGACTGCGGGGGAATCTCATTGAAGGTTACAGAATACTGAATGACCTTGACAGAGTTCATGTTGGGAAGAAGTTGCCATTTCTGGGAGAGACTAGCGACCGAAGGCATAACCTTACATGAAAGGGAAGAGTTCTGGGGACAGAGATAAAGAGAAAAGTCTTCAGCTAAAGAGTGGTGAATCTATGGAGTTCACTATCACAGAAGACTGTGGAGGCCAGGTCACAGAGCATATTTAAGACGGAGATCAATAGGTACTTGTTTGTAAAGGGGATCAAAGGGTAAGAGGGAAAGCAGGGGAATGTGATGAGAAGATATCATGCATGACTGAATGACGAAAAGACTCGATAGGCTGAATGGCCTACTTTCTGGTCCTATGTCTTATGGTCTTATAGATGTAAAATCATGGTGCTTAATTTTACAGACGAGGTGTATAAAGTGGATGTCATGGAAAATTTGATATGTTACAAATTTGAACTGTCGTGGATTGTATTATAGTGCGATGTATCAGTCACAGATAAGCCGAAAGTCTAAGTGCAAGCAAACGTCTTTAAAATTTGAGCCGTTTTTTCAGACGAAGAGAGAAAGCAATCATTTCCACTCACAAGCGGGTTGGTAAACACATTCTATCAAATGACCATAATTGGTAAAATGTCGGAAATGTAATGGGGAGGATCAATTTACCCAGTGGATAAGCGAGATGTGGAAATTGCGAGCTGAACTAATGATAAAATCAGATTATTGGGCATCTATTCAAAGTCAATTGAAAAGTTGTTTGGCGATTTGACATTTTCAGAACCACAGAGAGCAAAAATGAAATAAAAGAAACAAAACAAGTCAGGCAATGAAAGAAGTCAGTAAACCTGACAGTGTAGAGAGAAATATAGTTAATGTTTTGAGTAAAATGTGACTGTTGACGAATGAAGGTTTTATAATGAAGACAGGATGGAGAGGTGGAGAGAGTGGAACCGATCGTGAGTATGTCCAGAACAAAGGACAAAGGGGCTGTTCGTAATAATATAGGAGAAAAATAGGATGAAGAAAGGCTTGCAATGATTGGACCGACGAAGTGAAAATAGAACTGTCCTGCAGAGACCAAGGCTGACAGGACGTAAATAGTTAAAGGAGGAAACTGCTGGACTGTAACACGAAAGGAAGACAGAGTTTCTTCTCTGAAGCTGTTGGAATAAATTTTGAGTCGTGAAGAGGTTAAAGTGCAGAAGCATAAATTGAGGAGATGTTTTTCCCAACGTTCTGAGTGAGGCTGTATTGCACGGTGTTTTCAAAGAACCTGAGACCAATAACCTCCTGTGGTTGTGTGATTCTGTGATATGGATTCCAAAGTGGGGACTCGCTTCCAAGTCACAAGTTTAAACGTCATTGATCTCTCAAAATGAGCTGGTGTTTCGAACCCTGTTTCGTTGTACCCATTAATGGTCACATTACTTCTCATTGGTGTAGAAGACAAAAGTTAACTTCACAGTGTGCACACATCAAAATCTATTGGTTGATGGAAACAAACACCAGCTGTCTATGCACACCATGTCCAAGGAACTTACTCTTACAGAAATTAAGGACTCAGTAGAGACCTCTCGGTATCTGTGAAACCGCATTTTGCTATTGTTCAGATTTCACCTGGTATTAGCAGCTCTGACGATGGTTGCAACCCTCCTAAAGTTGCTTCTTCTACAGCTATTGAACTGTGAGTTATAATCTGATGAATACATTCACTTAATTATTGATGAGATAATGATTATTCCAATGTGAGTTGCAATATTGTAACTAACATTCTGTGTGATGGAAGACGGTGACAGGACGTGGAATCAGAATTGCATTCTCTTCATTTTTGTCTGACTGTCTATGAAACAGTTTATGAAGCTTTAGGCCCCAGCCCCACACAACCTAAATCCAATCCTTCCACACTATTCGTGGCTTCTGTACAGTTCTGTGGGTGGTACGGTGGCTCAGTGGTTACCGTTGCTGCTTCACAGCATCAGAGACTGGGGTTCTGGTTCCTTACTTGGGCGACTGCCTATGTGGAGCTTGCACATTCTCCCCGTGTCTGCATGGATTTCCTCCAGTTTCACTGGTTTCCTCCCAGAATCCAAGGATGTGCAGCTCAGGTGAATTGGCTGTGCTAAATTGCACATAGCGTTCGGTGCATTAATCAGGGAGTTAATAGTGGAATGGGTCTGGCTGGCTTACTCTTTGGGGCGTCACTGTGGACTTGTTGGGCCGAAGCACCTGTTTCCATACTGTAGTAATCGAATCATCTCTAAGCGTTGTAACCCTACTTTGCCAATTTGGGTCTGTGAGAACCCATGTCAGCCAATAGTTTCACAGTGTGTGCATCAGGGAAACCTGCTGAACAACATCTAACTGATTTATTTGTCGATATCTGAAATAATGCGAAAAGAAACTGATTTTTTCATTTTTTTTGAAATCTGTTGTGAACTTGATTTGGTTTTGGCATTTAGCTCTTGAATCCCAAAAACATTTGCTCAAAAGAAACTTATTTGTACTGCGTCATTCATGCCTTCAGTGAAATGAGGGAGCCGTATGCCAAACTGATGCATTTTGGTGTTGAGATGGTTTTTCACTTTGGGAAGCGAGACAGGCAATTTAGTCACGGAAAGGAGTTACAATCATCACTGTGATAAGGCCACAGCTCGCTGATTTTTCTTGGAAAAACATAAGGGTTACTGGACAGGAAACATTCAGTCTATTTTCTCTACAGAGATGCTGCCAGAGCTGCTGAGTTTTCTCAGTAACATCGGATTGTTTTTCTGATTTCCAGCATCCGCAGTTCATTGATTGTATTTTTAACCGTTTTTTATTAAGCTCTGTATTTGATCAAAAGGTTATTCAGAACCAGATCAATATTGATAAAGTCTTCTGCCTGTATTCGAAAATTTGTTGCTGGAAGCTCATTTGAATTCTTGGATTAGCGTCTACTCATGAAGAGACAAGATCAGTCACTCCAAACTACCAACAGTGTCGCATTGTTCAATCAGCGACAATATGTGCTCATATTGTTGGAAATGCATTTTAACAATTGTCTTTCTGAGTCCGGCTGAGACTGTTACAAGTTGAGGCAGGGCTGAAAACAACATCATCTTGTTGGCCATGTCAGCACTACGAATACTTTGCATCCATTTGAACATGTTTCCGACTACCGGGTGACAGATGTGCTAAACTTCGTTTTAAAAGACAATGAAATGGGAATATCGAAGCAGTTTGTTCGTTTGCCTTGTGTGGTGTCTGCTCTTCTGTTGGCATAGTGGTATGAGCTCAGGCAACCAAACAAAAAAAGAATCAGATTTTAATTTCTTAAGAAAATCTAAACAACTGGAAAGATTTTCTGTTATATTTGGGTCCATTGGAGTTTGGACTAACAGTGAACTTGGTGTCCATAAGGCAGCGGTTAATACTATATCTACCTTCGATTGAACTCACACACGCATGGATATTTCTCTCAGCTTCTTCCTCCAGCACAGGTCGCTTGACTACTGTGTGATATAATCCAAAGAATTATGTTACTCTAAGTCTCTTCTCCTGTATTCAGGATCGATCAGAATAAATTGATGCAGAGCTCATATGTTTATGCAGACATTGTTTAATACGATAATTTTCATTGAACAAACCATTACAAAACCCTCCCACTGGAAGATCCAGAGTATTTTGTTTGCCAAATGTATGTGTAGTGATGAATGGGTGCGGGGTCATATTTGATATTAGGACATCAATACTCCGAGCTTTACTTTTCTATTTGGTCATCAGTGGCGGGATGACTGGCTTGGTCAGCATAACTGGGGATCCGAACTAGTGGTGGTGTTCTGTGTGTCATGAACTACTGCATTTCTTTGAGGCTAGGTGTATCAACAAATCGGGAGTCAGACAATTGCAGAATTTTAATCAAGCATCAGTTAAGGAACAACGATATCCTGCCAGTCAGGATGGGGACTTACAGGTGGTCGTTTTTCCATTGTCTCTGTACCTTAGTAGGTGCCGTGGGTGCAGTTTTGTTCGTTTGTGTGGAAGATGTTTGCTGAGTTGCTGGAGTTAACGTGGGTATTGCCAGTTCTGCGGCTGAATATTGGTTGTGAATGCTTTATGCTATTAAACGGCAAGGAAATCAAGCTGACTCGTTTGGCCAGGTGCAATCAAGCTTCTGAAAGTATGCTGCTGTTAAATGCAGCGAGAGAACGAGCGAATATTCTGGCAGAGACGTGGGTTGGGTATTGTTGAGAGTGAGAATGTTTTGCGAATCAGAAGTGAATTTACAGGGATATCCTGTGTTTATTCTCCACTTGTAGCGAAATATAAAAACAAAAATCCCATTGCAGATTCAAGCAAATTCCATAGTGTAGTATGTCCACAGTGTGTTTCGATATCTTGCTTTTTCTTCAAAAGTTCTTTTCAAATTTTACTCCTATTCAGTCAATGTCGTGTATTATTCAATGAGATTTGAAGGTTTCTTGCTCCTTCACCCATCTGTTGGAGGCGCACTGAAAGGTCAGCTTTTTGTTCCATAAATTTATTCAGACTCTCCCCATTGAATACTTGCGCCTGGTCGCTTTAATTAATCACTGGCAACAACAGTTAAAATGCTTACAATCGATGGGAATTTCCCATGAGGAAATCTTCCTTGCATTAATCTGCGATAGTTCCGTACGTGTTAAATAATTATGTGCCAGAATCACAATCCTGTGTCTTCTTTTCATGAAACATGTTGCAGGGGTTACCTCAGCCTTATGAGGATGAAATATTAGAATGTTATTAATACGTGCAGATTTGATCGATCAATTTACATCCAAACCTGCTAGAAGGATTGATATTGACAATACCTAGATTTTATATCTATAATAGTAAGCTTATAGCAGCTCCTCGGAATTTCAGTCGGTCTCCATTATATGTCAGGTATGTGGCAGTAGACGCAAAATAAAAAAAAAACAGACTTACACTTGATTGAGCACTACGTTTCACGTCCTAGGAATTTGATTACGCAGTAAACTATTTCATAAAATGTTGTATTACCAAAGCAGTTTGATTTATATATATTAACATAAACCTTGTATTGTGGGGATACAGGTTTTTTTTTACAGAAACATTGAGTGTGGGAGAAACTCAAAAGATCTGGCAGCAAGTGTGAAGAGATAAACCATTGCGACTCCAGTATGACTACTCTTCAGAAATGAAGAAGAGAGAATAGAGTCGTATCAGACTCCCGAAGTTAACAGTTTCTCTCTCCAATATGCTGCTCATCCTGCTGTGTTTCTCCACATTTCTCTGTATTTGTTTCAGCATGCCAATCTTATTTTCCTTTTAGCCTGCTGTTTCATTTATTTTACTCTAGTTATCTGAAGGGCTTTTATACTTTAGGAACTAACGACTCAAGAGAGGAATCATGAAGTCGTTGGATGCAATTTAATTGGAAACATTTCTGGTTCAGATGGTAGGAGACCTGACTGGGGACAAATGCAGGAATAAATTCGCACAGAAAAGGAGGTTGGTCCGAACAATTGAAAGAAAAGTTTTTTGTGTTTAGCCTCTGAACCTTAGAACACAGACCATAGAATTCTACAGCACAGGAACGGGCCCTTCGCCCCATAATGTTGTGCCAAACATGACGCAAAATTAAACTAATCATTTCTGCCTGCTCTTAGCCCACATCCCTCCAATCCTCGTAGATTTAGTGCTTAGCTAAAATGCCACGATTGTACTTTGCGACCCCACTACCCCTGGCAATTCCAGAATCCTACCACTTTCTGTGTTAAAAAAAACTAACCCCTCACACCTCCGTTGAACTTACCCCCTTGCACCTGAGATTCAAGCCCCCTCGTATTAGACATTTCAACTCTGGGGAAAAAAAGAGACATTGTGACCATCAACAATATAAGTGCATCGTGTTAATTTATTGACTTCTAACAAATTTCCCCTCAGCTTACGCAGCTCCACAGAAAACAACCTCTGTTTTTCTAGTCTCTCCTTATTGCTTATACCTTTCCGAGAAACATTGTTTATTTCAAATTCCGCAAATCATTAAAAACTCTCAGAGATTCTAACCTGACAAGTGCACAAATCTGACAGAAATAGACTTATTAATTGGTGGAAATGGAACCGCAACGAAGCTACAAAACAAGCCACCAGATTTGATAACGATATGAATTAACTCCGATTTAGCACCCTTTGAAAACTATTTTTGTTCGTTGTGTACTTTGCAATATTTCAGGTCATGAAGTGTTTAGATAGAATGGACCATCTTACTCTTTACAACGATTGAGCTAGAATCTCGCGTCTCACCTCATCAACATTGAAAATTATGTCCTCTACATTGTTGAAATAGAAATATCATCTGACACAGTCAATGCTTGAAAAGTATTTCAAATGGACATATATATTCCAAACGACCAGAGTTAATTCATTACAGTATCCAGGCTAGAGTTGCAAGTAATATTGCTAATATAGTTTTAGATTGTAACAGTGCTCCCTTCAGTTACAGTTTTCCAAATGTTGCCACTGGTCTGCCATGATTTGCTGTTTTCCAAACTGGTCCATTTAGAAAAGAACGTCAAAAGTCAACTGTATCACATGAAATGAATAGCGTGGATTGCAAATCTCATTTAGACAATACCTAAGGTCGTTGTTATCGCTTTTCTTCCACTAAATCAACATAGTTCCTATCAGTTTAATGATCCTGGCGTAAATGTAACTGTGTACAAAGTCATAGCTTTAAATTCTCACGAACATAGTAATTATTCTGCAGTATATGTGAGAGAACAGGCGATATAATGGATAGTTTATGTAAGTCGGAAGGAGTACAGGCTGAGAAAGGGGAAAGGCTGAAATTCTATTTCGATAACAAAAGACAATACCCCAGTGCGCACGCCAGCTGGCAAGACATTTTTGCAGATTTTTGTTGTTCATTTTTCACTGGCAAGTAATTTCTATTAAAAAGAAATTATTGGGCATGAGGTGGGTGAATGCAGGTTACAAAGGAATCTGGAAAGCAGGGATGAATAATTCACAGCCAACGCTGAGTGACCACGTGTGAGCACATCTATTGGACGGTCTGTCTTGGCTTAATGCACGACCGTGGAAATAAAATGATTCAAAGACTGAAAGCAAGCAATTCGAGGGTTACAGATTATAGAATAGTTGTATAAGAAAGAATTCACAGGATATTAAAACTCATCTATATTTATCATACAACGCGAGAAAATTAACTTTGTTTAAATGGAAACACGTTTCGATTCCTGCACCAACTTGGGAGAAGAATACCACATCTTATGAATGAACATCATTAACAGGGCGAGCTTAGCAAACACCTGAATCCGTAAACAATACGGCTTCATAATCTTCCTCTCCCCAATGTAGTTGACGTGTGTATTAAGTGCTCAGAGAGAGAATTCGATAGCAACAAGGAAAGGAAATTGAATTAATTAAGCAGTTTGTTCAAAGAGGTAGCATAGGAAGCTTGGCCCGAATGTGCTCGTTCCTTTGTTTTGAACTCCAGAATTGTTGGTCGGCAGTTATGTATTAAACAGTTTCTTTTGATCAACGGTAATAGCGTAAGTCCGGGAGTTAAGGAAATAGAGAATTGTTGCTGGATATTGTTGATGACTGACACTTGAGACGCTGTCGTCATATTAACACCGAGGCAGCAGAAAACCTAATGCTTAAATTGACAAATGCAGCATCTGCAAAGTGTGATATCTGCCGGGTTTAGTTGCTAACTGATTACCGTTAGCTGTTTGTTGTTTTCAGTATTGATGATTGAGGAAAAATCGTAAACACTTGAAATGTTTTAATAGGGATGACACACTTTAGCTCAGGGAAGTATTAATGCTCTATATGGAAGTCAAAACAACGTTGAATAAGTCACCAGTAAAGCAGCGAGCGGAGCAATCAGTAATTTGGTGAAATCTTCAAACTGCCAACAGATGATTATCAAAGAGTCTCACCAAATGTCCCAGTGCATTGGGTTGACAGTGCCCCTGTCTGTGTGAAAAATGTCAGTTAAATTTGGAAAACGAATATTAGGATGTGTTTTCGCTCCAGACATTACATTTACTGATCTGTAAGTATCGCATGAAATTAGGGTTTCACATTTCCATATAACATTTTATTTCTCAAAGTAACTCCAATTCGATTAGATTAGATTACCTGCAGTGCGAAAACAGGCTCTTTGGCCCAATCAGTCCACACCAATCCTCCGAAGATTAGCCCACCTAGACCCATCTCCCTCATGCACCTAGCACTATGGACAATTTAGCATGGCCAATTCACCTAACCTGCTCATCTTTGGACTGTGCCTCGGTTTCTTACCTCAGTTTTTTTGAAACAGTTGAATTTACTGCCAAGTGTTGCATTGATTCCTGACACATCATCATTTCTTGTCTCTCTATTTCAGACAGTCTTGTCTACACGCAAGTTAATAAGACAGGTAATTTCATGTTAGTTTCGTAAGGAGTGGAATCTCCATATTGTGGTGCGCCCATTCAAAAATACTGCTGTAACAATTACCTCTATGCATTAATGTTGATGTTTTAAATAGCCAACTGCCACAACTGAAGGAGGATGTGTTCTTTCTAAAGGTCTCATCCTCGCAATCTCTGAAAAGTGACTGTGAGAGTCATCAACGACACACCATTGTTGTCAGATAGAGAGACAATGACTGAGGATTTCTGGAAAGGATGGTGTGAAGGATCAGATCCCAATCACAGTGTTGTTGGTAGATCGAGAAACAATGATTGGGGAGAGTGTTGAAGGATCAGTTCCACACAATGTACTATTCTGGATAACATATTTAAATGATTTCACATATGGGTGATTGCTGACCTCCTTCTCACATATCCATGCATCGTGCAACATTTCTGGCTGTGAAAGACAAAAGCACCATTTCATTTTCAAATCGTCCCATGGCGGCTCCGGTGTGATTTCTCACCTGTCAGCGCTGAGCACGATGGATAACAGATCATTTCTGGTCTCTTTCCTCTCAGCCTCCCTGAAGTAAAAGTATTTTATGACCGCTTGTCAGCATGGGTCAAGCTCGAACAACACTCGAGAAGCTCGACAGTATCGAGGAACAAAGCAGCCACCGATTGATTAGCAGAAATCCACAAACATCCCCTCCTCCACCACCGACGTTCAGGAGCAGCACTGTGTACCATCCACAAGATGTACTGCATACACTCACCGAAGCTCCTCAGAGTGAACTTTCCAAACTCATGGCCACTTATTTCTAGAAGGGCAAGGGGAAGTAGGTACATTGGAACAACACACCCTACAAGTTCCCCTCTGAGCCCCTCACCATCGTCACTTGGAAAAATATCAGCCATCCCTTCAGTGAGGCTGATAATGCTGGAATTTCCACCTGAAGAGTAATTGGGAGTCTACCTTTGGCACATGCATGGCAGAAGTTAAAGAAGGCAGTTCACTCTCATCCTTTCAACAGGGCAAGTAGTGACGGGTGACAAATGTTGTGCAGATGGTGATGATTAAATCCAAAATCTTCTTATGCTAGTCCTTTCAGTTAATAGTTTCTATATAAACGCTTGCTCTTTGTGAGTGAGTGTCAGTTAAACAGAAAGCCCGTCCTCTTTCACCATATCCAATAGGGTTTCTGAGTCATATTGTGGCCGAGTGCATTTGTAGTATCCTCTCACTCCCATTGCATGGTGAGCAGGGAATGTCGGCTTTGATGGGAGTTTTCCTGTTTCTACATTGTGAACCTTAGTTGTTATTTCTGTATTTTCCAGAGTCGGTGAAGCTGAGACTTGAGAATGGCAACAGTCCTTGCGCCGGCAGAGTGGGAATTCTTTACAAAGGACTGTGGGGGACTATGTATGATACTAACTGGGACCTGTTGGATGCTACTGTTGTATGTCGGGAGCTGGACTGTGGGACTGCAGTCTCTGCCCCACGTTTTTCTCATTTTGGACCAGGATCTGGACCCATTATGAGTGGAAATGTTCACTGCAGTGGGACTGAACGCGCTCTGCGTGACTGTCCATCTGAAAAATGGCGTCACTACAAAAAACCACACTCTAATGATGCCAGTGTCATCTGTTCAGTTAGAAATCTGCTGCCCTTTCTCCAAGTTGCATCACAACTAAGTACTGTGTGAAACTAGAAAGAGATATGATAACAGAACGACAACTGTCCAGTACTTATTAATATCAAAATAATAGAATCCCCAATTTATTCCGTGTCATTGTATAACGTGTTGAATATTTGAATGTCATGGGAGACGTGAATGCCTGTTACTGTTTGCACTCCAGTGAATGGGCAGGACACGTGTCCATTGCGATGGCATTTTGAAGTCAAATTGAGAGAGCTGCACTACTGAAATGATCACACATACAACCTAATGAATTATGAAATTCGACATTGTGTTGACCGACAAAATCACTGCATAACTTATCTTCAGGCGGAATGTCGCTTTCTGTATGACCAGCTGAGGGTCATCAGTCTGGGGACGATTTCACATAGAGGGTGGTACGTGTATGGAATGATCTGCCAGTGGAAGTGATGGAAGCTGGAACAATTATGATATTTAAAAGGCATCTGAATGGGCATGTGAATACTAAGGGTTTAATTTGATATGGGTCAATTGCTTGCAAATAGAGCTAGATGAGTTTAGGATATGTAGTCGGCATGGATGTTTTGAACGAAAGGGTCTGTTTCCATGCTGTACGTTACTATGACTTGATGACTCCACGTCGACGGTGCACCAGACCCACAAAAGTAAGGGAATGTTCCTCACACGAATCTTTCAGTATTCAGATGATATTCATCAGTCAATAATGTCTATTATTGCTATTTTAATTTGTAACGATGCAGTGATTTTCTTTTCAGAGCAAGTCATGTTAGTACCTGAAAAATCCAAGTGCTTTGGCAGACTGGAGGTTCAGTTCGGAGACACCTGGAAAACAGTGTGTGGTCTTGACTGGGATTTAAAAAACTCGAACGTGGTCTGTGCACAGCTTCATTGTGGAGTGGCCGTATCTGTTTCAAGCTCTGCTCACTCTAGAGACAGTACTGTGCTTGCCAGTACTAAGGTCTTTAAGTGTACGGGCAATGAGACTCAACTAGGGAGGTGCCTTCGGTCTTCAGACACTCACCATGATTGCAGTGAACATAACAATGTCACTCTGACATGTTCCGGTGAGTATAGACTTAATGGAGAAAGACATATCAATTTCACTTTAGTGTTTATGAAAGTGATGGCTCTGGTATTTGTGGCATTGCTCTAACACTATCAAATTTAAACCAATCTTTTCAATTTACAACTAAGTGCAACATATGCACGCAATTAGTGGAAGCTAACATGTTTCAAAGTGTTTCTGCTTGTATTGGAAAATAGATTTATTCATATTTGTAAACTGTCTGCTCTCAACACCTTTTATTGTCTAGAATTTCTAAAAGGCGACCATTACGAAAACAGCAACCATGAGTTAATATTGATACATTGCAGTGAATATCGGACAATTAACTTTAAACCAAGCCAACCGTTTTTTTCTTTTTTATCTTTTTGTACACCGATCATATTTTTAAACTACATTTCCAAACTCTTTGGAATTATTGAACATCACTCTTTCCAACAAGTTTTTCAAGCAAGACTTTGTAGCTCACAATAACTTATTTTCTGACCTGTATCATCATGTTTGTTGTTCCACGATCGCTTTCTGATTCTAATATGGCGTCTAAAGGTGATTCTCTTCGTTTCCTGGCCATTCACGTTGGATTGAATTTACATTACCCACATATCACTGTGCATTTTACATTCGTGCTCATATTATCACTTGTCCGATTTAGTATCATTCCAAGGCATGCCACACCTCTTGCCCGAAACCTTAGCATTTTTGCCCAGTACAGTACTCTTCTAACAATAAGTTAGTGTTCAAGCAAGTCATATTCTTTTACACCACTATCTGCACGAATTCTATTGTTCAAAGCCAACAGTTGTCAGCCCAGTAGAAACGTGTCGAAGACAGAAGCCTACTCGTATTTCTATTCGTGTATCGCTCGTCTGCACCTCCTCAAGTACCATGACACCCTCTGTGAATTATGTGATGCACCTAATCAGACACAGCGCTTTGCTATCGGCCTGAGGACAACTGGATAACAACTTTCATAACGTCTCTGCCTCTGCACTAATGAGCTCTATTTATAAATTTAAGCTTAACCTATATCGGTGAGTACTCTGCCAAGTATTCTATCACCTTCAACGAGCTCAACTCTTGAATACCGAAGTCCTTCTGTCTCAGCACTCTTGTTCAAAAGGTGAAAAGTGAATATGGATGACGCCTGTCATTCTAGTCATATTGTACTGCAGAATCCCTGACGGGCATTGGTTAACTTCATTGGCTGAACGGCTGCGTTGTTCTACAAGGTGATGCCAACATCGTTGGTTAATTACCTGCAGTCTCAAGTTGCCTTGAATGCCGTACTCCTTTAAGCTCGCCTCTCGACTGACTAGTGTTGACCAACGTGTTAAATTACTATCAGTCTTCTTTCTGTAATAAGAGTGCAGCCATATGATCATCCAGAATGTCGTGACCTAGCCTTCCCTGCATCACCCCCAAAGCCAGTTAACTGCGCAAGCATTCATGGCCAAATGCAGCACAGATGCGACTTTACCATAGAGTGTTACAAATGCATCTATACATCCTCATTACTTACATTCTCCAGGACGCTGCATAATACATTGCAATCACTATTTTGGGAAGATTCTTTCGTTGTGAGTGTTCCAACAGGTTCATGAAGTAAAAGCAAGTGTTTTGAAGAAATTATATCTGTAATGACTGGATATTGACCAGCAATGTTTAATAAACTATTCATTTTGACTTTTGCATCTTGCACCAATACCTGCAACAAAGGTGATTTGCAAACAGTTGTTTCTTTATTTACTCAAACACAGGAAACCATGGACCCCGATTGGTTGGTGGGGTGAACAGATGCTCTGGGCGAGTGGAGGTCCTGCATGGAGAGCAGTGGGGATCTCTGTGTGGTATTTACTTTGATTCACAAGTCGCCAGTGTGGTCTGTGAGCACCTTCAGTGTGGGTCTGTAAAGTCGGTACCCAGAGATGATCGATTTGGGAGGGGAGCTGGACAAACGTGGAAGGAAAAGTACAAATGTCGTGGAAACGAGAGACGATTGTGGGACTGTGCAGTTTCACGCAGTGGACGTTTTAACTGTTCCCACGGAAAAGTGGCCAATGTCATCTGTTCGGGCTTGTCTGGTAAGTCTGGCAGAAGTCATTCCGGAAGGAAAATAATTGACCAGATGAGTTATTAGTAGAATTGCTGTTGGTTTCAGTGTCACCGTTATTCAGATGCAATTTCAGTTTGAGGTTATTCAATGAGTTTGAACTCCACCAGCTGTCATTCTGGAATGGAGGACAGTCACATTCTTTCTGCACCATCACATTCTGTCGTTTTATTCATCAAGGTGCAATGCTTGATTTAACACAACGGTGTTCTGAGATCTGAAAGCTGACTTTTCCAAAGTTAATTTGTGTTAGATCCGGTTTCTTTCCAAGTTTGTGAATATTTCATGAACAACATCAGAGATGAAAATTAATTATTTTCATCTCTGCTTGTATCTGGTTCATTCTTCAAACGTCAAATCTCTCTGTCTTGAACGATATTTCCAGACTCACTGGGTTCTGCGAGAACATTCTGTTAGTGCTTCTGAGGCGGTGATTTAATCCTTATTGGCATTAAATCCTCGGATATATTGGTTGCATGTTGGGGATAGTTTGCAACATTAGAACAGAGATGAAAAACAAAGAAATTGAGAGCATTGTTTGGTATTCTGACACATGTTTCCTGTGACTAAAAATAATAGACAGTGAGGACTGCAGATGCTGGAGAGTCAGAGTCGAAAAGTGTCATGGTGGACAAGCACAGCAGGTCAAACAATATTCCAGAAGCAAGAGAGTTAGATTTCGGGCATAAGCCCTTCATCAGAATTGTGGAGGGTGAAGGGATTGTGGCTGGTGGAAGGTAGGTTGGAAGGCAGTAGGTGGATGCAGGTGGGAGGTTATTGTGGTAGTTCCGTGGGGAGGGTGGAACAGATCATTGGGAATGAAGATGCAAAGATGAAGTGGGCAGTGCCAAGTTGAAAGGTCAGTGGAGGGAAGTTGTGGAAATAGTTGAAGTCGCAGTGTGGTTCTAGGATCTTGAGGCAGAAGAGGAAACATTCCCCTTCCAGTTGCTAGGTGGCTTTGATTTGGCGGTGAAGGGGACTCAGAACAGCATGCCCTTGGGAGATTGAAAGGATGAATAAAAATGTTTGGCCACAGCACGGTGGAGTTGCTTGGTGTGTGAGTCCCATAGATGTACCCTGAACTGCTCTGTGATTTTGGGTTCTGTCTTCCTCATGCATAGGAGACCACAACAGATGCAGTTCTTACACCTTTTATGTGACAAGTAGCCCACATCTCCCCACTCACCTCCAACCAAGAACCTAAAGGATAATTGCAAATACAGCAGAGACTTTCCTGCATACCCGTTCAGCTCATTGACTGTGACCATTGTTCTTGATGTGGTCTCCTCCACACTGGGGAGACAGAAAGTCAATTCACAATGTGGTTCAGGGATCATCACTGTGATACACACATCAAAGACTCCCACCCCCCTGTGGCCAACCACTTTTAATTCACCTCCCATTCCGTCTGGGACATGCAAGTACGAGGTTTCCTCTACTGCTAAATCAATGTAACACGCCAGTTGGAGGAAGAACGCCTCATATTCCACCTTGGTACCCAAAAATCACACGGCATCTACATCAACTACAGGAATTTCCAAACCTCCCCTCTCCACCTCATCTCAGATCCATCCTCCAACCTGGCACTTCTGCCTTGACTTGTGTTACGTTCCACTTTTTCTTCCTCCCTACTTGCCCCTCCCTCCACACCGACCTATTACAATTGATTTCCACCTGCACTCAACTGTCGTCTTCCCAGCTATCTTCTCTCCCAATCGCAACCAACCCCAAACTTATATGGCAGCCCCCTTGACCCTTGCACATTCCTGATGAATGGCTCATGTCAGAAACGTCGACTCTCGTGCTCCTCGCATGCTGTCTGGCCTGCTTTGCTTTTCCAACACAACTTTTCAACAGTGGTAAAATTCATCTAATTGAACATGGTGGATTGGGAATCTGCAGGAAGCAAATACACTTCCTGCTTCTGAGTTTTGAACTATCACTTGCAAATAGCCATTGTGAGCCCGACACAGGCCATTTCATTCCCTCATTGTTCAAGATTAACAGGCTTTATTGATCCACATCTTTCCCAAATGGTTGGAAACGAAAGGTGATGTCAAAAATGAAACTTGCTGAAAAACTGTTGGATAATCCATTTCAAATGCGAATTAAGCTCATAAGTTTTGCTTAGAGTCTCAAATTTCTCTCTTCAATGTATTTGTTGTTCTCAATAAATATTGTGTTGCAGACGAAAATTCGTCACCAAGACTAGTTAATGGTGGAAGCAGATGCGATGCCGAGTTGAGGTTTACTACAATGGAAGCTGGGGCCGAGTGCAAGACACCCTGTGGGACTTGAATAATGCTCACGTTGTCTGCAGACAGCTGGGATGCGGTTATGCCTTAGAAACGTATAACACGTCGAAGTATGAGGCGAGTTCTCAACGTGGGAGGGTGTATGGTGTCCAGTGTCACGGACAAGAACCGCAGCTCCAGGACTGCAGAATCTCCAGCTCACTGAATACATCGGTCTGTGACAGCAGTGATGTTGGTGTCCTCTGTTCAGGTGAGTAGACACTTCACAGCAAAAAAAAAACTGCTGGCAAATATAAAGCGATCTGTTGTGTGGAATACTTGTTCTTGATGGTCACTCGGAACTATTATTTAGCACTTCGGTGAAAGCAGATGTGGGCCACTTGGATGGGTGTAAGCAAGTGAGATTGTTTGCAAAACGAAAGCTATAAGGATTTCATGATCCCAAAAGTAAAACTGACACAGATACATAAGGAATAAGGAATTCACTACGCTGAATACAAGCTAGCTGAATCCAAATGTTGGAAATTCCAGGCAACGATGGACATGTGTCTATTTTCCATCACAACCATGTCCATCTTGATATCCTTATGTCCTACCCTGCAAACAATCGAAAGTTGAATCATACTGCCCAAAACCTAAGAATTTGACCTGAATGTAAGTTTCGTGTCACGCCATCTCTAAGATCCAGTATTTGTGCTATCTTATCATTTGCAAACCTACCCTTAATTCAACTGATAGACAGCTGAGACACCAATCCATTGCCCTCCCACTGCCTTCCCTCATGCTACCATCTGACAACTTGAGGTCATTCATAGCTCTTCTCTCCATGACCTATCTGTGTCTATGTCTGATGACTCATCTGCTATGTACACACGGCTCTACATTTCCTCCCAGTTAACATTTCTAAAAAAAAAATCCGACCACTGTTGTCAAATATGTCACACTTCACGTGTCTATTATTAAATTCCTGATATACGTTTAGGGTTACTGATGGAGCTAGTGATACGATTTCCCAAGACCACAGCTTCGAGGTTTCTCTCTGAAATCTCTCATCCACTGAATTGTCCCGTGGTGCCCAACGATATGCAGGTTACGGTGCATTGGCCCTGTTAAATTGCCATGTACAGGTTCGAGTGATTGGCTCTGCTAAGTTACCCAGAGTGGCCAGGTATGTGCAGGTTAGGGTGGATTGGCCGTGCTAAATTACCCATAGTACCGAGGGATGTGCAGGTTAGGGTGGATTGGCCATGCTAAATTGCCCATAGTGCCCAGGGATGTGCAGGTTCGGGTGGATTGGCCGTGGTAAATTGTTGCATAGTCTCACCTTGTTTCATCCAGAACAGCCAACATTCGGCGATGTTTTGGACAAGTCAGTGGGATTGCTGTTGATCTGCACCACATGAAGAATGGAGTGGTGTCGCCCTTGTTTATGTTTTGAAATGTATTATTCTGCTGTACGTCTCAGTTATAAATGTAGAATTAAAGGAAATATGAGACAGGCTTTTAATCGGACGTAGCTGATGTTATGGTTGCAGTAAAATGACAGTCAATGGGCCAAGAAGTGTATTCAGATATTCATATCGCAATTATCTTTTGTAACATTTCATTTCTTCGCATTCTTGCTAAAATTTTTCATTTAATTTATCAATGTTGTCAGGTGTTCTGTTTCATTATTTTATTCACATCTCAAAAGACAATGTATAACTCTTTCTGACCTGAATCTATACTGATGTGGGACTGAATGAAGAGGGGAGGGACAATTGAAGGTATTATCGTCTGTGTTTTTGTGTGACAGAACACATGCAGTTAAGGCTGACAGATGGAGGATCCCGTTGCGCTGGTCGACTGGAAATTTACTACAAAGGAGCATGGGGCTCAGTGTGTGATGACTCCTGGGATGTGAGAGACGCTGAAGTAGTTTGTCAGCAACTAGGTTGTGGAAATGCGCTGAATATGACATCTCATTTCTCCTTCGGACCGGGCTCTGGTCCCGTTTGGTTGAAAGATGTGAAGTGTTCTGGAAATGAATCATTTCTCTGGGAATGTCCTTCAGCACCACTTGGTCACCAAGACGATTGTTCTCATAAGGAGGATGTGAGAATTTTATGCTCAGGTGAGGACACTCTCAGTGTTGCTCTTCTCCTACAATGCTATGTTTGAGGATTCAAACGAACGTTTGTGTAGTGAACTGGGGAGTATGTAGAGCAGAGGCAGAAATTGAACACAGCGGTCGATGTCATGTTTATGTTGCATATAGCAATCCGAGATATTATTTTGTCTGGAATAAATAGTATTTCCATGAAAACACATCAATATCTGATACATGCCGAGCTAATGGTCAAACACGTCATTGATGGTCCATTGTCACAACTTTGGTTTAAATAAATATTCTGCAAAATGCTTTGCTTACAGCAAACTCTAATGTATTATCTCTACATTTGGACGCCAATGACGAGAAATGTGATTCTTTTCAGCATATCAGCTCGATCCCGTCGGGAATCTGTAACAGTTTTGATGCTTTGTTTCTAATGACCATATAATCTCATGGCACTTTCTGCCAGATTTCCCCACATTACATGTAACTTAGTTAAAATTGTACCACCCATTGGGCACCAATGTTGTCCAGTGAAAACGATGTACTTACTCGACGTCTGAGCTATCTTTCTGTACTGCAAGTCCTTAACGTTTTGTCAATCAGAATGCTTGCTAGTGCCTCGGGGTAACCAAATTAAAATTGTTGCTCGCAATTTCAAACTGCTATTACATCATTACGAGTTCGAGTGGATGAACACTTCCACTCTTCTGCATATCTGCTGTTCTCTTTTGGACTCAGACTTTCTGTTTGCCGTCAGTTTTTCTCTACTCTTTTTCTTACTCAATAACTTCACGATGCTATTCGGATCTTGTTAAATGTTTGCTTAAACTCCATGCACGCTGCAGATTTTCTCTTCCTTCTGCTTGCTATTTCAGTAACGGCTTCCCATCGTTTTATAAGATAAATTGTAAATCGTACTCATCCCTGACACTTGCGTTGCACATCAGAGGACAGTCACAGTTATGGATCGAAGACATAACCAATGTCTCAATCTGGATATCTGTTATTCTATGAACAGAGCACAAGGAGATGAGGCTGGTGAATGGAAAACATCGCTGTGAAGGGAGAGTGGAAGTGTTCTACAATGGGACTTGGGGAACAGTATGTTCAGAAAATCTGTATGGACAAAGTGTTGAAGTGATATGTAAACACTTCGACTGTGGTGACCTTCTGTTCATTGATTATGACAGTCAATCATTCGGAGCAGGAAAAGGACCTACGTGGCTCGATGGGATGGAGTGTCTGTCACACAAAACGGCCGTTCAGCAATGTCAGACGGATCCCTGGGGTCAATGCAGCTCTCAAAACTGGGCAAATATAGGGGTCATTTGTTCAGGTAACACGGCAAATCTCAATATTTGGGTGTCATTTCAAACACTGATTTCCAATAGTTAGCACGTTTCTCTTCTTAACAGAGCGTAATGTGAAGAAGGAGCAGCCCCTCAATTCAAATCCTTGCCCTCAACAGTCAGGTGCGTCCTCTTAATGAGTGTGTCAAATCTCGGAATGATGTGTCTGCTTTGCACTTTTTTCAATATTTGTCAGTTTTACACTACAGATTCGCAACTCACTGTGCGCCTGGACGGAGGAGGCAGCAACTGTTCCGGGAAAGTGGAGATGATGTGCAATAAACGCTGGGGCACGTTTTGTGGTGATTCTTGGGATATAACTGATGCCAATGTCGTATGTCGACAGCTGGGATGTGGCTTCGCTCGACTGGCCCGAGGAGGGCCCGCTATCTCCCAGGGTAAAGGTGTTATTTGGCAGAATGATGTGAAGTGCAAGGGAAGTGAATCCTTTCTTTCCGACTGTCTCTCCGCAGCACCAGGGCAAAGCACATGTAATCACAAGGAAATTGCCAGTGTTTTCTGCTCTGGTAAGTGCGATGTTGACTGGTGCCGACCAGTGGTCATTCATGCTGCAAATTAGTTACATCATTTCGACTTACTAAATTAAGTTTCACGTTCATGAATATTTGTAAACTTTCTTTAACAGAATCCGAGTTGTTGGCGACTTTCCCTTCACCTCCAGCAGCGGGTATTTATGATTGATACTATTAGTAATATTTGTGATAGTGTCATATTTATGACTTGTGAAATTGATGCTGTTGTTTTTTTCACGATTATGAAGCTTATATCAGTGTTGTCTTATTCTCGAATTCTTTATAATTATACACGCAGCTCGTATCTACGCTGAATTTCTCTGAAATCTCTCCTTTAAGGGCAGGAAAAACAATCCACTTCCGTATCTGGCGTTGTCTGCCTAACCTTGGGAATCCTGTTAGTTTGTGAATTGATCGCACTGCTGGTGATAATGCAGAAAAAAATACAAATGAAAGGTGAGCCTCACGCCTACCGACTGAGATAACGCTGATAACGCATATGATGTGGGGTTGTACGTTGTTATTGCACTTGTCCAACTCTTGGCCTCGGTGGAGACTATTGTGAGGCCTTCTCTGGCTAGTTGCTTTCTTCAAGAGTCTTTACCCTTTGAAACGGCGATAAAAATAAAATTCTTCAACAATGTATCTAAGAGTTAAAATACGATACAAATCTCATCAAATATTTATTAAGTATCTGAACATCAATACAAAGAAACGGAATTGAACGTTAGCGCAGAGTTACGCCAAATCATTATCAATTAAGAATAAATGTGAAGACTGAATCACGCTTGTCTCTCAGTTTACATGTACATGATACTCCAGAACAAGTTATCGATAGTTGCATTGTGTCTTGAAGTTTCGTTGAGACGTTTGCCCAGTGCTTTTATTCATCAGTTAGTTTTAGGGTTCAACACTTCCTGAGCGCTGTATCAGAACCCAAGGTCAGTGTAAATATTAAGTGCATCTTTACAGGTTATTCAGATATCCAACAACTGGGTGCCCGTGACTGATGAGAGGAAACCTGTTCATTTTTTTTTCAGTAGATTCAAAGCATTTACCTTAGAGTAATTTTCCAGTTGATGGCCAGAACAATTCACACGACTAACAAAATACATTAGTTCGCAGATTTTTGTATGCTTTCTTAATTCTAGTTTACAGAATTTGCACTTAGTTTGTATTAACCAAAGTTAATACAGTGGACCTTATTTCACTCTCGCATATTTTTGTGTCCAATTAATTACAATAACCATACACGTGTCTGATTACAGCATCTAAGTTCTAACAAAAGTACCATTATCTAATCATGGTCCTTTTGTTTTTGTTAAGTTTATCTGGAACATTGATTCGTGACCTCTTCATGGTCAACCACATTTTTTAAAAAAATCGTCTATAAATTATCAACGTCTTCTCCATGTTCATTAAATTGGGAAATTTTAAGTTCTGTAGTCAGTGTTTTTGCTTCACATGCAAGATTGCGAGCAGAGAACTGTCTTGAATAAACTTTGTAAAATGCGAACAGAACTGGCCATGCACATTGCAACATGCAGCATTTTCCTCTGTATATTCAAAACAATGAGTATCAGTCGTCAGTCCATGTTGTGCCAAGATTCTCTTCTCTAGCTCTGCATTAACTCCAACTGCTTCTCACATATGTAGCTTCTCTGGTCCACATCGTGTTGCTGTGCGTGTTCAGGGACAAATACTGACATGTCTATCCTTCCTTCAGCAGACCTTCACACTGGTACTGGAGGCTCAAATGTTGGGTTATACCAAGTAATTTATGAAGAAATTGATAATACTCCACCTGGTAAGAAAAGGATCAGAAACATGGACCAGATATGTATTTTTTACTGCATAGTCAGTCACGATTGCATAAGGATGGGTTTGTTTCAATCTCTACTTTTCAATGATCAGTGAACTGAATGATCACATCTAGTTATCCAAGAAGTGCACTCGTTTGAAGGAAGTTATCATTGCGAATGAATTTTAGTCGGTGTTGAATGAGACGTAGTTTTGACAAGTCTCACTGTCCTTCATTCCTGATGGATTATTTCTGACATTTTTGCACACACGAACTGAACCACCCTTTCCAATTCGATTCTGGTTGCACTCTGATTCCTTCAGAAATCTGAACAATAAATCCATTCACTGACTGAGTTTATAATTTTAAAATCTTTGTCACGAATGTTGGTTATGCAGCACCTAATAGTGCAAGTGAAACTGAGGAATTGCTATGCAAACAGTTACAGGAATGTACGTGCAAACAGTTCTTTGTTCCATCGTGTCTCAATTCGTTCTAATAACTTGTGCCAAAGAATAATAATAAAGCGAGCTGTTTTACTTTCATAACTTCTCTTGACTGATAATGTCAGAACAGCGGATACTTAGATATGTAGCATAAGGATTGTCATGTTTCATGTTGACCAACATTGGAAGCAGGCCACTGGGGAGGATTGCCTTCTAAACCTGGGATTGGGAATGCGAAACATCAGATGGAAAATAGAATAAAGGCAACAATGGGGAATTTTGATCTTGACATATGAATGGTTAAGATAAAAATGGGAAGAATTTTACATGATCAGAATTGAAATGATTAACTAATATTTCTATCTCAGAACACCACTGAAAATAAAATTAAATGAAAGCATTCTCAAGTATATCGCACAACAATAATCAGAAGTATTTAAAAGACATTTAATATACTCAAGAAATGTGAATTACGTCATAGAATTAATAACATTTCATGACAAATCAGACAACACTGAAAGAAGTGGCGAGGGGAACCGAAGGCGGTCAATTTACTTTTTCATATATAGTGAACAAATGACAGAGATTAGAAATTAAATCATCAAACGTACTCTGTGTGTGAAAGTTTGTTCGATGTGAAAACTAATGTTTATTTCTCATTTCTGATCACAGTGATTTTGCATTTCCCTTTACCTTAAAGTAACGAAATTTGTGTTTGATTGATTTCACAATATATGTTCCATTGACAGTCTTCTGTCTATTGCTACAAAGATGATAAAATAATAATGTGTTCTATTTTAACGCTCCTCCTAAGTCTATTACATATAAAATCAGAGTTTATAAGACTGAGAGATATATGATTAGAAGTAAATCGTTTGAACCATTCAGTCTGCTCTGCTTTCAACCATGGCCAATAAGCTTCTCAAATGCAATGTCTTGCCTTGTTCCTGGTGGTTTTTATTCCCTTACTCATTAAGAACCTGCCTATCTCTGTCTTAAAGACACTCAATCACTTGTCCACGACAGACCTCTGTATCAATAGGTTTCACCCTCTGGCCACAAAAAATCAGCTCAGTTCAGTTCCAGAGCGGTGTGCCTTCACGAGGAGATTGAATTGTACATTAATTCTTGATTTTTGTTTTTAGCAATATCCACTTCCATTGACTCACTCAATCACATCGAATACGACATTAGCCACAACTTGAGTGATCGTAATTTGGAATCAGAATATCCTGCGATGAACTCCAACAGTTGTCCAGGTGCGTATGTGTTCATAATCTGTCAGTTCACACTTGTCTTTCAATCTATCCGCTATCCAAAGCTGAAGATGTCGATGTTCACAGTGATGTAGAATGACACCGTCACCAATGGTTGTTTCATGAGCATTGCCAGTGAAAATGAAAATTGCTTGTTTTGAGTTATAGAGAAATGGTGCATTGAATACGTCCGTGTGAAAAAAAAACACTCATCTAGTATTCTCATCCCATTTACCTGCACTTTTCCCGTAGTCTTGTATGGCTTGGCATCACTTTATCTGAATGGGTGCATGAATAGGAAGGGATTGGAGGTTCGTAGGGTTAATTATGGCAAATGGGGCCAGTCGTTTTTTGGATGTCTGCTCAGCTCGGACACGTTGGACTGATGGATCTGTGTCCATGCTTTTAATTCTATGACTTTATGTACAAGTAAATAGTTCTTAAGTGCTACGAGTGTTTGTGCCTTTACCAACTTGAGAGGCATGTAGTTCTAGATTCACACTAGTCTCCGTTCAACTCATTTCCCTCACTGGCTCTTTCATTTTTTTTGCTCTAACCTTAGTCCACCTTCCGCGATATATATGACCCCCCTTCCTTAATATTGCCAGCATAGAGTAAAGTTCATTTCTTGCTATCCACATCTGTTCATCGTAATTTCATAATGCTTCTCATTCACATTCACCCCCGCAAAGTCCTAAAGTCCATTGAAAAAGAAAGTAGCGCAGAAACAGCAGTCGGCCATTCATCCCTGAGGGCATGTTCCTGCATTCAATGAGATTCCTCCTGGCTGCTGGGTGTCCTACATCCAAACACCCGCGTTTGGCCCACATTTGTTAATAACTTTCATTAATAATAATGTACCACAGATTTAAAATTAACAACTGATCTGATATCAACTGCAGCTTTTATTCATTGATACATCTCTCCTGAAGGGTCTGGCGTCAATTCTCTGAATATTCCCCTAGATCCTAGAATGGTTTCATAATTGAAGTGGTTAATCGTTAACTATCATGTCTCATTCTGTACATATCTTTAATATTTTAGTCAGATCACTCTTTACCTTCTACTTTCTAGAAGAAGACGTCTTAAATTTCATAGTCTTTTCTCATACTGTGACTCCTGAAGTACACTGAAGAATCAAACTCATCGAATGTCTCTTTACAGAACAAATTTTACATTCAAACACGAATCTAGTTTTCCACTGTTAAGTTCCTTTTTCCAGAACGAACCTCCTTTTCCAACTCTCAGTGTTGTGTGCTACAATTTGTGTCAGTGATAATCACCTTTCCCTCAAAGGTCCACTCCTTGATTATGACCATGTTGAGACAGAAGACGTTGAATCTCAGGATGACCATTTACAACTAGACAGTGATTCTGATGAACCCCTCACACTGACAACTACTGGCGATGGTCTTTGTGTACATGGTGAGTTGAATTACAGATAATTGCTCATTAACTAACACTTTGCATGTTCACACTGTCTTGGTTCCATTCAATTTTTTGATTGATGTTACACCTGCTGTAAATTTAAGAACAACATTCAATGCTATCATAACGTTATCTACACAAATTGTCATTGCGAAAGCTTCGATTACTGGAGAGGGGTCTTCATTTCAAGGCAATGAAAAATGATTTTTAAAAATGAAAGACGAAGATATTGACTCGACACTGCGTTTTGTCAGCTGTTTGAATATACGATCCTAACTTCACCCAAATCGTAAGGTTGCATGTCTCAAAAACTTCTGTTTTAATGAATCACCATCTAGCTGGATAGAAAATATGCAAGCGGGTCTTATGTATTTGATGTTTTCAATGTTGTCATTCCAGGTGTGCACTGGAATGTTAAACCATGAGGACCATTTCTTGCAAAACACAAGGAATGGTGCGTTTGATACTTTTATGGGGAATTCTAGGAAGAATGATTCTCTCTGATTTGAACATCATAAAAGCTATGGGTGCCCTTGCGACTAAAATTCAGACTTCCCAACCTGCCATTTATTCAATTCAAAACGTTCAATTAGCCATGGGTAGAACCTTACTTCAATGTTCCTTCCATTCATCAGTGATCAGCTTCCATGTTTAGTTTCTTTCCTCATCTACACTGAGGTCATTTCTGTGAGCCATTAATTACCTGTTGTCTGAACCATCATCCATAATGTGCCACTCATCACACTGCCAACCATGAAGTATCTCTGGAACTTTTGCGACGACTCTGCTTGCTCTCCTATAGATGCTGACAGTCCAGCTGGGTTGTGCTGCAATTTCTGCTTTTGATCCTGATTTCCAGAATCCGCAGCTGCTTTAGCGTTTTGCTTCTCCCTTAACACTTTTCCATCTTTATCTTCACTACATGTAAACTCGTCAGCTAAATCTCTGCTAAATATGGAGTATGATAGTGTATTTCAATTCCTACACTTGCAGTTCCCAAACATTGCAATACTAAGATATCACTGATCAAAGTCACAAATGAAATTGTAGGTGATTTTGAATTTGATTGATAATCATTGCTCATCATTATTATCCTGACCAAGGAGTCAATAGAATGCGGCACAAATTTTAACAGAGAAACACATGAGTTCAGAGTGGATTTGAGGAAAATATTCATTACCCAGAGGCTGGTGCTTTTCTGGAATGCAGTAGTTGAGGGAATAGTTGAGGTGTGATATCTCAGAAGTTTCCAAATATGCTTGCATGCATACATGAAGTGTTGTAACATTCAAGGCTTTGTGTAGGAACGTGAGACGATTATAGGCAGTGGCGTAGTTTTGATTCTACAGACCTCGACTTCACTGTACCATTCTTTGGTTCCAAGTTAAAGCATTTGACATGGCTATCTAATACTCCTGATCACCACACCAGTTTCCTAGACAGTACTAAAAGGAGCGTGGTATTACTTGAAACAGTTCAGTCCAGTGCATCGCATGGGTCTGATGCCAACTGAGAAAATCCGACCTTTTCATTCTGATAACTTGCATACCCTTTGTGCCTTCAGTGTGGATATGCAGTGAAATTGTGACAGAAAATTTCACAGGAAACACATCAAACTGATAAGAGATACATTTTTTTTTCATGTGTTCCAATTTTTCTGATGCAGAAGACAGAATAGGATGCCCTGGCGTTCTGTCGAATTGTGATGTATTTGAAGCATAACATAATCGTCACAGAAAGCACACTTTTTAAAAAAAATAAGTTAAAGCAAAGGTTGGCTTGTGATGGGATTTTTCGACTTAATCGTAAATAATCAACATATAATGACGCCACAGAGATCATTGAGGTTGTTTTACCAGAGTGAAATAAGCAAAATACTTTTCGCTACGTTACACCACCCAACGTGGAAAGACATACATGGCCAAAGATGTACTTCAGGGAATGTCCTGTCGGCGTTAATTGAGATTTAGGAACGGTCAGCATGCGCACAGCAAATCGCCACAAATCCGAAGTGATAACTTTTGTGTAACATTTTCAGTGATAATGCTGATTGTACAATAAATATTGCCCATGGGGACATTTGCTGCGTACTTGTCTATTACATGCTGTCTTTTGCATCCAGCTGAACACACGTATAGACACACACCTCAATGTTCCCCTTTATAATATGGACCTTCATCATTCCGATAATGCAGAGGCAGCCTTAGACTTTTTTCTCGAGAGTGAGAAGCGTCAGCTGCTGATTGATACATGCATGAGCTGGGAATAGAGAACACACTTGAAATGACCTTGAGTTGACTCACATACTTTCTTTATCATTTCAGGTAACTGTTAGAGTCTGTTTCAACATGGGATCTCCCGAGACAGATAATGTTACGAGAAGTCATCTACTATCATTTCGCAAATGCTGAATGGTTTTCTTAATATCAGCTTTACTTGATTGTAATTCATTTGCATTTATTTTGTATTGAATTGACTACATTACAGTTCTCTCTTTTTTGATCTGATTGCGCTTGTTGTAATGAGTTAAAAGTGGAAAATAAACGGATTGCAGCCAGATCATTTTCGTGGTAGGATTAATCATATGATCCATTTCTCTGCATGGCTTCATAGGCTCTCGACTGGTGCCGATGTGCTTATCATTTATCATTGAAGGATTTTAAGGAATTCCATGTGTAATTGCTTTACATTTTCATCGCCTATGACGGAATGGTTAAAATGTGCCATGCCAAATAATTGTCCGAACTGCTATTTCGCTATATAACGAAGGAATATCTTGGATTTCTAGCCATATTCTCGATGAACTTCGATTCTTTCTGTTATTGACAATGTACAGTGTAATTTGAATCTCATAAATAAAAATGGTCCAATTTCATATTTTCGTCATAAGTCTGTGACTCTTTGTCGGTGTCACTGTCACAGTGAATATGAATGAGAGTTTAAGTGAAGCCGTCTGTGCTTTTGTGCATGTGGGCGGTTGTCATTGCATGAGAGTGTGACCATAGGTGTCTGTTTATGTGAAAATGTACGAGTGTCAGTGAATTAGGAAGAGTGGGTATAATTATCTGTGATCGTTCAACTTCATCTATGAGTGTGAATGTATTTGTTTATTGAGTATTTTGGAAGGCTTAATGCAAGAGGGGAACACAAAGTAAGTGGCAGAAATCTCAAAACCCTTAACATACAGAAATATGTCAATTCCCTGAAAAAGGGTGGATGAGGTGGTCAAGAAGGCGTATGGAATTCTCGTCTTCATCTGTCCACGCATAGAGCATATGTTTTTAAATCAAGTTGCAAGCTACCAAAATTTATTGCTGTCACGTTTGAAATATTGTGTCTGGTTCTGTTTTCCACACTGTTGGAACGATGTGGGTGCTTTGGAGAATGTATAGAAATGGACCACCAGTATGTTGCCTGGTTTGGAGAATATTAACTTCGCAGAGAGTTTGAACAAACTTGATTCATTATCTCTTGACCATCGGAGGCAGAGGGGCGACCTGATATAACTTTACAAGATGAGGAGAGGAATGGATAGAGTTGAACGCCAGAGTGTTTTTTTTTCTGCATGGTGGAAGTGACAATTTTCCCGGGACATGGTTTGCAGATAAAGTGTTTCAGTTTAAAGGAGTTGTGAGAGGCACCAAATTAACACAAAAGGTGGTAAGTCCTTGGAATGGCTGCCAGAGTAGTTGTTGGTGGCGGAAATAATAGCAATCTTTAAGATAAATCTTAATATAGGAATAAGCAGAAAATGGAGGGATACAGACCAGGTAGAGCCAAATTGCTTCAGGTTTGGAAAGTTGTAATGTGTTAAGTTTGTCTTGGCGAGCTGAAGGGACGTTTTATGTTTTGGAATTTTTTAATGGATGAGTTGTCTGTAGTATTGCGTAGCACTGTCTGTCACTTGGTGTCCACACTGTTGTCATGAAAGCAGTCAGGTTTGATCACTACACCAGGTTGATCGTTTATTTTTAGGTGTGCTAGGGATTATGCCTGAAACGTCGACTCTCCTGGTCCTCGGATGTTGCCTGACTTGCTGTGATATCTCAGAGCCACACTGTTTGACACCGCTCTCTAAATATGCGGAAAAGAAACCCAGAATCTGATTTTTCGGTGAATTCATCACTGCCGATTGAACAGGGTGCATTTGTAGTATCCAGTTTAGTGTCAAATCACGACGGTCTTGGGAAGGTGGGGAAGGGAGGGACTTGTTTGCCGGCGCGAAACTTTTAGCAGGACTCAAATCTAGTGCTGGACGCCAAAATTGAGAAGCAGGCAAAAGTTTGTAGGTGAAAATATGAGGGTGTAACAATATTTTGGAGGAGCACAAATTGAGAGGGGCAGAAAAGTTTGAAGGGTATGAATCGGGGTGGTAATTCTTGGGGATAAGGGTTTGGGAAGCAATATTTTGAGGGGCAAGTATTGATGGAGACAAAGAGAGACAGACTTTGTCCTGGAGGCAAGTTAATAAAAAAAGGTAATGGAACCAAGGCTCTGTCTCTCACTGCCTTTCTGTCCACCTTTTCTTCACCTCCACTGCCACTCCCGTGTTTTAAGCAATGAAATATCGCCCTGCAAAGCCATGACCACGTCACTGCACAAACAAGAGGTGTGTTTGTGGGAAAGCACCAAAGCCTGTGAATCTCTCAGGTTAAACGTTTGTTTATTTCATTAAGTTATGCCTTTGGAGACAGACAGCACTTTTATCTGATCGATGTTGCCCTAAGCAGGAGATGAACAACGCTGGTCTCACCGCCTCCACTTTTGAATACTTTTCTCACTTAGAGTCTGAAAGAGTACTTCACAAAACTTTACAATTTGCAGAAATCCCAATAAAATTCTCCATGTTTCCTGACAAACAATTTTCAATCGGAGGTGCCTGAATACAGTTGCAATGGAAGTACGCTATGCCTTTTGTATAATCTCAAGAATACTGTCCAAATACAAATCGTTTCCACATATGTTGCAGAGGGATCAAGTACATTTCTGTATCCCAGCATTCTTCACTCTGAGGGAACTCTCAGTACAATTGGAATCCTCTCCACGCCAGAATAGTGTGCGTATGTGTATGTATGTGTGTGTGTGTGTATGTGTGTGTGCGCATCTGACTGATGCTCTGAGGGATTTCCCTCTCTGCCATCAGCAATGCAGTAGCTTGGGGAAGCCAGCAGAGGGTGCCACTCTACCATTTTAAATACAGGAAGGACAGAAAGAAGGAGAGCATGAGAGAGTGCAAGTGAACGTGAGATACATGGAGCCTTTCTTTATGTCTCCCTCTCTCCTCCACCCCTCTCACTCCCTCTCTCTCTCTATCCACTTTTCTCTGTCCGTGTCTATCTCTCCTCTTCTGGTGTTTTTTCGTTCAAAACATATTTATAACCTCTTGCATTCACGAACTGATCACGAAGCAGAATGTCAATCAAGCGCTCACAATGGGATCTGACTTAATAAAAAAAAACTGAAAGAAGTGCAGATGCTGTAAAATCAGATATAAAAATATAGATTGTTGGAACAGCTTAGCAGGTCTGATTGCATCTGTGTAGAGAAATCAGAGGTAACGTTTTGGGTGGAGTGACCCTTCCTCAGAACTTGGATCTAATGCATCCTATTTTCCCATCATTCGGATCATCTCGCTGACGCCTTCCATCTCTCTGAACTGCTTCCCTGCTCCCATCACGCCACGTCAAATCTGCTTTTAAACATCCTCTTTAAGGTAATGTTTCTGCTCCGTCTCTTTCTTTCTGTCTCGTAGCCCTGCTTTTTTCTCTGACCTTCTCTCCCTCTGCTTCATTCTCAATACAGCTCCTCCAGTCTCTCTTTCTATCTCCCTTTGGTTCTTTCTTTGTCATCCTGCCTTGGTATTTCTCTCTCCACATATTTCTGCCGCGCTCTTTCTCTCTTTATGCCGTTCTCTCTCCCTCTCCTTGTCCCTCTCATCCTCCCCCTCTCACATCTTGTTTCCTTAACTTTTCCATTTCACTGATATTTCAAATTTTCTGTGACAACATTCTTGCTTCTCTGACTTTTATGTCTCTCAATTACTGCCCCCATTCCGCTTTGTTTTTCTGTCTCAACCCCTCTTCCCCGTCATCCCCCCTCTGTATTTCTGTCTCGATTTCTGTCTCTTTCTGTCTCTCTGTCTGTGTCTTATCCCATGTCTCTCTCTCTCTCTCTCTCTCTCTCTCTCTCTCTCTCTCTCCCTGTCTCTCTGTGGCTTTCTCTGTTGCAGGCTGTCCAGATCTGTTTCGGTCTGCCTTTGGCTGTCTCCCAGATACACAGTTGGAATGTGTCTCAATATCACGTCATGGATAACCACCAGTTGATTGGTGGTGATCTCCGCTGGCCATTGCAATGTGCCTTACAATGAAAACATTGAGCAGCAAAGTTAGCACGAACGGGATGCAGGGGTTCAGAATGTTGTGGACTAACTCGAATGCCTCCTAAGCTGGAGAATTGGTAACGTGCACCCTGATGAAAATAACCAGGAGTCGTTCTGCATCCAATACCCGCCAATTAACATAAAGTACCAGAAAAAAAATTCTTTAAAAAGTTCAGCAAAGACATTGTTCCCAGAAGCACAGCCGCCGTTTCTCACGGCAATGTTTAATTTTCAGCTTCTGGCAACAACGAGCCACAATTTGATCAAAAGTGAAGCTGACCGTGAGCCAGACAGAATCAGTGGCTGCACAAAGCAGGACAGCTTGGCTATTGCACCCGGGAGTTTTGCGAACGGAAGTGAACTGCTCACGTTAAAACATCGAAATGTGTCTCAATCTCAGATCAAGGATCGCCACCAGTTGGTCGGCCATTACCATCGCCGCCAGGTAAAGAGTGACACTTTTGGAGAGACGACATTTCATGCAGGATAGTATCATAATCGTCAGGGCGCTAACTGTGAGGAATGGAAAACAAAGAAACAAAGATGAAATTACACACGTGACCAGGATAAATTTGTGTAGTTCAATAAGAACATATTCAGTTCTTTTATCATAATGACCTTTCAGAAGATAAATTAAATTACAATTCGCTATAATAAATTACTAGGAGTTAGAACCCACCAATAATATTCTTCTACATCTCCTTTCATATCTAAAGATTGTGAAGATGCTGCTCTTTTTCAAGGTTTTGTTGTCCTTGTTTTATTTTCCAGACGTTCTGATACGTCTGGAAAGATCTACTTGAAGAGGCTTTTATCTTTATCTTGGAACACTCCAACAATGAAAAGAGAGTTGTCAGTTCTCCCAGTTAAGATTTTTCTTCCATTTTTCTTTTAGTTTTAGCTGGGGATCGAAAGAAATAGCTCCATAATGATTCCCCCACACCCCCACCCCACATCATTCTCCTGTAAGAACTTATGTTTTAATTTAACTTTTAGTCATGGGGTGTCTATCTCGGATGTTGCTTGAAATCTGTACAGTTCTTTGTTAAGTTGTGTTTTGGTGTCGGTTGTCTTTTGAAATATTTATATTATTCTAAATTGGTTTTCTTTTGTTAGTGTGTAAATATATTTTGTTTTATTTAAAACTGAGTGTTAGCTACATCACTCCTGGAATATCGACTCTACACCTGTTTGAAACAACTGGTGAAGTTAGGGCCTGTGGTAAATTTTTGAAATATTTTGAGGGTTTTGGCCTGGCCCATAACAAGATTCTACGGACGTTCAGATCCAGGTATGACTGATGCTGGAATCCCACTCCCTTCGTGAAAGTATCAGCTTTCAACAGATCCCACCAGGAAGCCCGGATCTGAGACTGCAAATCTGACCCGACAGCCATCCGATCCCACGGTGACCCGACCCAGCCTCAGCATTGAATTGATTGTGAGGTGGCGAAACCAGCCCTGGACTGAACTCCGACCTTTCGCCTCATCATCTCCGGGAATGCCCTGCCCTATCTGACCCGATTCCCTTATCTTCTGAAACAGCAGATTCGCACCACCGACACACTGGGGACTGCCCACATGTGTGAACACTCCCAGAAAAGAGTAGGACGGGCTGGTGTGACTGAAAGAACATCATTTCAAGTGCTTCCCCCTCCCCTGGCATGCTCCTAGTTGATGTCCAATCAGTAGGAAACAAAGCAGAAGAACTCAGCAGTGACTTACTTTCCAGTGGGAGCTGTAAGACTGCAGGCTGATAGCTTCTCCATGCACTACATGGAAGAGTACAAAATCTTGCGTAAGGTGAAGGGATCTGCCTCCTAACCAACACATCCAGGTGCTCAGATGCGATTATCCTGCCGAGTTACTGCTCACCAGAGCCAGAATATCTCACCGTGAACTGCCATCCTTACAACTAGCTGCGCAGGTTCTCCTCCACCATTCTGACAACAGTCTTTGTAGCATCCCAGGGAGAGGTAGAAAATGCCCTGGATGAAATTTACCCCACTACCAGCACTCCAGAAGCAAAACTCCACACGAACTTATTGTGCCAGGCGATTTCAAACAGGCCAAACTCAAGAGGCTGTAACCAACGAATACCAACGTGTCTGCTGCCCCATCAAAGGAGGGGGTCGAGAGACAGGGAGGTTTGTGGCGTGTGGAAGATTCTAAAGAGATCGGAAGAGGGAGTGGCTGTTACAAGCCGGATACTGGCAAGGGTTGATCATGGTTATTTGAAGAGCCAGTACAGACACGATTGGCTGAACAGCGTCATTCCACATTGCAACGCCATTGTGTTTCAGCAATTGTCAGATAAAGAGATTTTCTCAAAGCGCACAGTGTGATTCTTCGATCTCAGTGCACGTTTCTTCTAACTAAATGGACTTCAAATTCGTTTATTCTGACATGCTGAAAATGTTCTCTTATGCATTTCTGTCATTGTGCCAGGATTAATGGAAATGTGCATCACGATTTAAAATTTAAGGTTTGACATATTTACAGATTCCCTGTTGCTGTGAGCGTGGTGCTGAGATGAACTTGTCCTGATGATATACTAAATGGGATGATTTGGAGCCTCAATTCTCATTCCGAATTTACTGCGTTCTCCATCTGAGTGCTTTTATTTTAAAGACGAACCTGGCTACAACGCTTGAGCACAGAATTTACCACGGTTCCAGGTGTTTCCTGTTGATTCGACAGAACGGCAAGACGCACACTGACTGTTCTGTGGTTCTGCAGACTCAAAAGCTACTTTTTCATACATTAATCTTGGCAAATTTCAAATTATGATCTGCTGTGAAACCTGTTTTTGCGTGTCTTTTAACAGCATTTCATGGCTGCTTGTAGCAGTTCATTGCTTGGGAGTGTCCTGAAAACCGTATGTGTGTCTGTGTATTTTGCTTCTCCCTGAATGATCAGATTTCTTCAGATTGCCTTCTGTCGTAACACAACCACTTTTATTGTGACATTCTGCAGCAGCCCTCTGAGACATGTTTCAGGACGCTGTCACATAGACAAATAGGCCAAAACAGCACAAGTTCAACTGATAATTATTGATAATGTAACTAAACCTAGACAAATACGCTAAATGCATGCAGTTCCGTAACCATGGCAACACAATCAAATTTCTGACGAGTTTGGCGATTTGAACTGAGAACAGAAACCACTGCAGACACTTGAGGCAATTATGATTTGAATGTTTAGATTCCATTCACTGTTATTCAGAACTGGAGAGGGCCGGATAATGCTGGCTTATGTGTAGTTCATCTAAGATGCTCGAGGGAAAGAGATGTAGGGAGGAAGCAGAGAAAAAGACAGAGACAGGTCTTATAATTGTGAAGGAGCGATATGAATTCTAAATCGGTATTCATGATAAGTGTGACATTCAGGAAGTCACTGATCGGAGTACCTACAGTTTATTCCCTGAACACTTATGTATTTTACATACAACCATGGTCCCAACACTCACCCTTCATAACGTCACTGATCACAGACTTTCAGGGAGACAAACAAAACTACACTTCCACAACTTTCTTTGTCTTCTGTGATCAATCCAATTTTGTATCACGCACTGTGTGATCTATGTGGGTTCCAAAATAAGTGGTCAACTGTGAGAGGGTAATTGGACACGTTGACCGTTCTTTCCATGTCTCTGTACTTGTAAAGTCCACAACCAGTGCGGAAAATGGACCACATGTGTTCCTATGTAAACCACATGACAAATCCAACCAGGCCAACTATTGTCTAAACCGCATTCTCTCTGTCAGCAGGATTGTGATTGAAGGGTTCATCAACAGTGCTGTCAAACAGGAACGGCATAGACAGTCTGAGTTCCACCAGAGCCACTCAGCTCTTAAGCAAACACCAGAATACTGCAAAAATCAGCATATCTCTCTGCATCTGTGCAGATAGAAACACAGTGTTGGAATACTCCCCAAATACTGGACTGGGTGCAACTCCGATAAAATTCAAGAAGCTTGACCCCATCCAGATGAAAGCAGCCCGAGTGACTGGGGCCACATTTCCCATTAAATTCCATAGACTTCACACTGGCAGGAGAACTATGAATGAGTACAATGACATCCCAATCTTTTTGTGAATTCCACTCTCCCATCACCCTGTGAGTGACGAAAACTCTGCCACCCGTATCGAAACGGCGCACCGATATCCTAAGATCATGACCCCTTTTCCTGGATACTCTAAACCAGATTAAACATCAAACCTACATCGTGTTTTTCAAGGCCAATAGAATTATTGACGTTTCAATGAGATCCTCACCAAGGAATATGGACCCAATAAATCCAATGTTTCCTTTCAGGACAAATCTGCACTGTTAGAAATCAGTCTGGCAGATTTCACTGCAGCCATTCCAACGCAATGCACTGTACCTGAGGCAAGGCGTTCTCAACGGCACACAATAACTCAAGGGTCTCTGCAACGTCTTGTGCAAGCACTGTGAAAAGATGTCTTTACTCTTGGACTGAACCCCTTGTTCAAAGAAGGTCAAATTCGCACTTACCTTTCCTTGTACTTGTTTCCTTGCTTCCAGTTACGGGTGTATCAGGTCATCCACCTCTCTTTGTTCGTCATCACTAACGGCATGTTTGGTGTTCTGTTCTCTCCAAATTTCTGTTCAATGTCACTTACCTTACACTGATTCAAATTTGACTGCATCTTTCATGTATTTGCTCACTGGCCCAACTCATCCTGTAAATATTGAAGCGTCTTCTCATCATCAAACATTGCATTGTCACCTTTGATCACTCTCAGCCAAAATAGCTGAAATGTGTTGTGAATGGCTCAGGTCCCAGCGTCGATTTTCCATACACTCCATTGGTCCCCTCCTTTCACTGAGTATGCGCTATTTTTCCTGCCTATGAACCAATTCTCCGTCCTGGTAAGTATATTTCCTACAATAGCTTGTGCTTCAATTTTGAACACAAGTTTATTATGTTGGATCTTTACATCGGTCTTCCAAAATCCGTGAACACAACATTGACTAAGGTATCCAATTTTCATATAATAGTTACCCACTCAAAAATTGTAGCGTTCTCAAACACAATTTCCATCCCATGCATCATGACAATTTTGCCTGATCCCAATTGAAGCACATTTTTACACTGCTTATGGTAAACACTGTCATGTCCTTAGTACTGCCTTAATCACGACAGCCTGTACATCGTGGTTTCTCCCTTCCTCAAATTTAGAAATGTTAGTTCACATTTTGCATCCCTAATCTGCCAGATTTGTGTTTTTTTTTCAGAATCTGCAAACTTTTGCATTGAGATAGATCGAAACATGGATTGATTCTACTGCCATTTCATTTAGCCCCAATAAATGCATTGACCAGGCCCCCCGCCACATTCCCAAAGAAGTCCTTAAGTCCAAAATGTGAAATCTTCTGCACCTCGAATGCTGCCTGACCACCTGTGCCTTTCCAGCACCACACGTTTCGACTCTGTTCTCCAAAATCTGCAGTCCACACCTTCTCCAATGTATTGACCAGTCTGTGTACATTGATGTACACTATGTGTACTCACAGAGTAGTAAGGGCGTGGAGCGCACTGCTTGCAACAGTAGGACACTCGGCAACATTTTGGGCATTTAAATGGCCATTGTATGAACATATGTATGAAAAAGAAATACTGTAGCATAGATATTTTTCCACATATCAGCGCAACATCGAGGGCAGAAGGGCCTGCATTACGCTGTATTATTCTATGTTCTGCACTCTGTAGATTTAAAGTCACAGTTGCCATGATGTGAGGCCCCGCACGTTTGAAAACTGAGGCGTATCAAGAGGAAATCTGATATTTCGCAAATTTGAAAGATTGTGCAATGTTGCTGTATTACACTGTATCCGTCCCACAGGAGCTGGCAATGATAGGAGGAAAATCAACGTAATTTGACATTTGAAAAGAATTTTCAGAGGAAAAAAAAGGAATACAATAATTTCCTCTCGCAAATACGTTGCTGAACAAATTCGATCAAATGATAATGATTAGTTAAATATTGGTAGGTATACTGAGAAAGATGAGTGAAGCAGTTTGTCAGAAGACAAATAGAAATCAAGATCTGTGATAAGAGACAATATGATCCTTGGGGAGCTACTTAACATTTCTTATAAAGTTGTTTCAATGGTTATCACTTTTTGTATCATTGAAAAGTGAAACTAAAAGCAAAGGCAAACTTTTGAAGAAGAGACCAAGTCAGGCAGCATCTGTGTGCCCAAAAGGCGAGGTAATAGTTTGAATACAATGTGACTGTTCCGGAGAATGACAGTTTTCAACACTGTGGACGGAGGCTGAGGAGGAGAGACTGGAACAGATGGTCAGCGTGCTCAGAGAATAAGACAACAGGCCGCTAATTATAGTAAAGTACAGAATAAAGTCTCAGAATAGGTTGTGTCAATTGGGGGAGAGGAGGTGAATGTTGGTCTGCTCTGCTGAGACCAATGCTGACAGGAGACGGATAGACAAAGATGGAAAGGGATGACTTGTAATCCAGAGAAAGGATAGATTTTCTGCTCGGAAGTTGTTGGACTCCATTTTGAATCCTGAAGACTGAACAGTGCAGAAGTGGAAATTGAGCTGTTTCTGCAGCTGCTCGAGGAGATGTTGACGTGCACAGTGTCTTCAATGAATCAGTAACCAATAACCTCCTGTGATAGTGTGATTATATGATATGGATTCCGGAGTGAGGACTCGCTTCCAAGTTAAAATCTTTAACGTCATTGATCTCTCAAGATGAGCTGATTTTTGGACCCAGGTGTCTTTGTGCCCATTAATGGTCACATCACTTCTCATTGGTGTAGAAGACAGTGTTCAGTTCACAGTCCGCACACATCACAATCTATTGGTTGTTGGAAAGAAACACGGGCCTCTGTTCAAGCCGTGTGAAGGAACTAACAGTGACAGAAATCGAGGAGTTACTTGATACATGAACTGCTGCTCAATGTCTGTGAAACAGCACTCAGCTAATGTTCAGATTTGATCTGGTACCACCAGCTGGGACGATGATTGTAACCCTGGTGAACTTACTTCTTCTGCAGCTATTGAACTGTGAGTTATGGTTTACTGAATCCATTCTCTTAAGCATTCATGGGCCAATAATTAGTGACATAGATGTGGCAACAATGTCATGGTCAGTCTGTGCAAGATAGAATATTGACATGAAATGGAATAAAAAGTATTTTGTCTTCATTTCTCTATGACTGTTTCTGTGGTGTCAGAGCTCCCCAACCTCCACCCTCCCTTCCTCCCTTAAACTTCCAATCCTTGCATCTATTCGTAGCTTCTGTACAGCTCACAGTGTTGAAGATCTACTCACACAATTCGGGTGTGTTTGGAAACTGTGTCTGTCGCTGTTGTAAACGGTGTGTGTATCCAGGAAAACTGCTTAACAGTATCTAACTAATTTACTAGTCAATATTTGGGAGAATGTAAAATAGAAGCTGATTATTTTGAATTTCTAGAAACTTGATGTGCCACTGATTATGGTCAGTATTTCTTCTCTTTACATTCCAATACTTTCTCGATCGTGATGCATTTATACAGCGCCGTTTCCATCCTCAGTGAAACAAAGGAGCTGTGTGCCACAATGATACATTTTGTGTTTGAGACAGTCCTGTAATTTTGGAATCATGACAGATAATTTGTTCCGAGAGAACTGTTGGACTGATTGCTGTGATAAAGGACCCAGTTAGCTGTTCATCTGCGAATAATTGAAGGGTCACTTCACGCAAAACTACAACACTGCTTTTTGTCCAAAAATGTTGCGAGATCTGCTAAGTTATTCCAGAAATTTCTCTTTAGTTTCTGATTTCCAGCACCCATTTCTTTGATGTTCTTTTTTCAGCCAGTTTTCTTATTCACTGAATTTGATCGAATGATCGTCACTGCCCAGTTCAACATCAATAGCTCCATTTCTGTACCAGATAGTGGTTAAAAGTTCAGTCTTTGCCGAATGATGTTTTGTTGCGAAAAAAGAAAACTTTATTCATAAAATAGCTCTACATGCTTGCATAGTCCCTGGAACGGGTCATTTCTGTACAGTAGTCAAAAAGTGTAGTACTGGAAAAGCACAGCAGTTCGGGCAGCATACGAGGAGCAAGACAGTCGACGGTTCGACCATAAACTCTTCATCAGGAAAAGAGATCTTATTTTCAAAGCGTCGACTGTCCTGCTTCTCCGATGCTGCTTGTATCGCTGTACTTTTCAAGCACCACCCTTTTTAACTCTGATCTCCAACATCTGCAGTCCTGACTTGCTCCTACTTGTGTACAGTACTGTATGACGGAAATAGCAAACATTGGAGTTTGACTCTTTTCAACAAACACACGAAAGGCATCTCTTAATTGACTTGACTGTATTTATGTATATTTGAAGCATTCTGCCAAATGACTTGAAGAGTTTGCTCAGAGACCAACCCGATTGGTACACCTGTCGTCTATTCCCGCAGAGACTTGACGAGGCACACATAGGTGTTCCAGCTATTCTCAGGATCGTACTGTTCATTCAATGCTGGTTTTATGCTCTAACCGGTGGAAATGTGTTTGACCAATTCGCTTTCTCTCTCAGGGGCAAGACTGCTGCATATTAAGGCAAGGTTGAACATGACCACATTTTGCTGGCAGTGAGATCTGCGAAGATTTTAATTTATTTTAAACGTGTTGCCAAATCTCTGGTGAGAGTTAAGCCAAACTTAGTTTTAGAGAAGATCTGAACAGAAATATCGAGGCACTTTACGCGTCTTGTCTATTTTTGACTTTTATTGTTCCCAGTGTTATCACTTCAGGCAAGAAAAGAAAGAAGCAACTTTCAGTCTCCTCAAGAAAATCTGAACAACTGGAATGGTTGTCAGTGACATTTGTTTGCACTGGATTCTGTGGTAAACAGTAAACTTAGTGTCAGGAAATCAAGCATCAATGCTGAGTCTACTGTTGATTGACCTCATGCACACATGGACAATTCTCTCAGATTATGCCTATATTCTGTATAACCATGGTGTGATAGTATTCGCAGACCTATGTTACTTGCAGTCATGTGCCCTGTATTCGAGATTGATACAGAAATGACATGTCTAAGTAAACGCTGTTCACGCCATAATTTTCATCTTGCCAAGAACTGAAATATCCAGAATGAACCCTTTGCCTAATTTGTTCTTGAGTGATGAATATGTTCGGGGACGATTAAACTTACGAAATTAAACCTGTGACTCTTTTTCTATATATATTTTTTAAAAATATATGGCTCGGCCAGCATTACTGAAAATCCCAACTTTGCTGTGTCGATCTAAGTTCATGATCCACTTGATCCATTGAGGATAGGGACTTCAAAATACGTGAAGATGAGTATTACAGAATCTTCATCAAACATTAGTCAGTAAACAACTGTGTCATTCAATCAGGATGGGGACTTATAAGTCCAGTACGTTAATTTTCCGTGTGCCCTTATAGATGGTGAGCCAGCAGTTTTGTTAGATTGCGTGAAGGAGCTTAGTTGAGTTGTTGCAGTTAACTTTGATGGCTCCAGTTCAAAACGGAACATTGGTGATGAATGCTTTAAGTTGTTAAGCTAATCTAAAGGTTATACATGTTGTTGATTTGCGACGGGTGCCGCGAGCCTTTCAAAGTATGGTCCAGTTTAATGCAGCAATGTAAGTAGCGAATATTCTTTCACAGTCCTAACTTGTACAATCAACAATTAGGGAAGCACATGGAATATGACCGGTTCAACTTATATAAACCAGTTCAAAATTCACCTCCTACCAAAGTAATGAAAATCTGACTTCTGAATCCACTGTTGTTATTTTTACAATTCTTTATTTGTCAAGAACAAATAATTGGGAGAAGTACTTTTTGGCAACATTTTTCAATTAACAGTTTTCTCTTTTACTGAGATTTGAATTCTTTATTCTCAACTTAACTCTGCCACACGGGTATAACGCAAAATTTAATCGATTCCTTTATGCATCAACGAGCGAAATCATATCAACTGGGAGTTGAATAGATTGTTTCCTTTCTAAGTTTAGTAATTAATATATGTTCGGTGTCAATTCTCATTCAAAGATCACAACAATTCCGCATTTTTGTTGGTGTCAATACTTTTATTTCTTTCGATTTCCCACCTCGTTTTACATTTCATTGAATTATTATATTTCAGTCAACTTGAGATTATTTTTTGAAATCTAAATAAATGCTGAAAACAATTTCAAAAACGGTGATCATGTCCCTCATGTGTAGTTGAAACAGACTGGAAATCAACTTGCCATCTTGCTAGATATCGCGTTTCAGCTTGAAGTATTTAGCAATCTGTGTTGGTGAAATAGTGTCGTCGAACTGGGGAAGGAGCGGAGAGTGTTGAGAGCATTGATTCTGGAGATGGGCGGGTTCGCTTATGAGGAGAAGACCAGAATTGCACTTAATGGAATTTAGAAGAATTAGGAGGGAGTCTTATAGAAAAACATAAAATTGTGAAGGAAATAGATATGACTGAAACATGGAGGTTGTACCCACTGGGGGGTGTGGGGCGGGTAGAAAGTACCACAACCATTATATTGAGATTCTGTGGAATTCTCTGCTCCGTGAAACAGTTGAGGCAGAATTGTAGGATGTGGTTTAGTCAAAGATATATGAAGTTTTGCACTGTACAGGAGTTTAGGTTTTATGTTGAATTGGCGGGAAAGTGTAACTGAATCCAGGAAAAGATCAGCCATGATCTCATTGAAAGTGGAACAGGATTGAGGTGGCAAGTTCCTTACTCCTGCTTCGTTTTCTTATGTTTTTTGTGCTCTTGTATCGAAGTGAAGTGTGCAGGACACCGGCATTGCATTGACTCTCGCCTTCGTCCACGTCGAATATTGTGTCTCCCACAATATTGCAAGAGAAATATAGCGTAGACATTAAATTTTGCAAAAGTAGTTCAAAGGGCCATTGGAGTTACAAATCAACGAAGATTATTCCATAATTACACACTGTCTCAAATCGCAACCACTGGTGCTTCTGCAACCTGAGTATGCTTCAGTTCTCCTATTAGTTAGGGTGTTCATTATGATGCCACTGATCTGACGTGGATTTTTTGTTTTCCAAAACTGTCCAGTTAGTGAGGAACATCAAATGTCTGATATATCTCATTAAATGTAACAGCCTGTCTTGTACAACCTTATGCAGTGCTTCAAAAGATTTTCAGAGTTGTGTATATCTCCTTCGTTCTACTAAACTAACAGAGCTCTTGAATGTTCGAGTATCTTGACATGTACGTAACAGTGTACAAAGTAATAGATTCAAATTCTCACCAATATATCAATTACAGAAACGTAAATGGGACAGAACATGTGATACGATGAGTGGTTCAAATCAGTCTGATTAAGTGCAGGCTCAGAAAGGGCAAAGCCTGAATGTTTTTTTTGGATGAATGAGGGCAACATCCCAGTAAACGGATCAGACTGCAATGTACTGTTTTCGATTTTAAATGTTCGTTTTCTACCACTAAGTACAACAAAAAAAAACAAGCAATAAAGATTTACCATTGAATTGTAGCGATATTGCACACACAACGTAAGGAGGTAAAACGATCAGTTACATCGGTGAATGCAAAGGATATGAGACGTTGTGTATCAGGGATTCAATGAATCAGTGTGAGTGACCATGTGTTAACACATTGACAGGTGGCCGGTGTTGTCTGATTGCCTGAAAGGAGAAATGAAATTATCCCGAGAACCGAAGCAAACAATTCGAGATGTTTAGAAGTTTCAAAAGTAGCATGGTAAAGAATTCGCAGGAAAATAAAAATCAACAAAAGTTAGCTAACTTTGGAAGAAATTTTAACTTTATTAAAATTGGACATCCAGTTGAATTCCATTTTCAGCTTGGGAGAGGAACAAAATATATAATTAATGAACATCATTAACGGGACAAGTTCAGTAAATTCCTAATCATTTTCTGCAAAAAAATGACAATAGGTGTTCATCACCATCCTGTCCCCAGTGCAGAAGACCGTGGGTAAAAGATATTGACAACGACAATTTTGGGGGAATAAGGAAAGGTAATGGAACAAATTCAGCAGTTTGCACAAAGAGGTTCCCAACGGCACTTGGACCGCATGATCTCCTTCTTTTATTGTGACAAGTGGTTTGTAGCCAGTTACATATTCAACCGTTTCTTTTGATCCACCAAAAATCCTTATGTTCTGGAATTAGGGAAAAGGAGAATTCCTGCTGGATATTGTCGATGACTGAATCTCGTGATGTTGCCGCCATGTCGATAGGGGAACAGGATAAAGCCGAATTTTAACGGTAGTAAATGCAACACTTTAAAAATAAACATACTTTCGGCACTTAGTTGCTGACGAAGCACTGTCAGTCAATGTGTATTTCAGCATTGCTGATTGAATAAATTTCTAAACTCCTGAAATCTTTGGATGGGGGCACCTTGCCATGGTCACTGGAGAGCATTCCTGCTGTCGACGGGGATCATCACAATGTTGAGTAAGTCGGCAGTGCAGTAACAAACAGAAAGGTCATCGGGTTGGCAGTGTGCCTCTCTGTGTGGAAACAATTCAGATAAATGTAGAAGAAAGATGACAATGTTTGATCCCTGCTGTAAATATATTTCCTGTGGTGTCGGTATTGCATGTAAGGAGGATGTCAAATTTCCAAATATCACACACTCAAAGGGTCATATCACGGAGACAGGCCCTTCCAAATAATATGTTCCATGCCGACCAAAATGTCCGCCCACATTAACTCCATTTCCCTACACACTGCCCATGTTCTTCTGAACATTTTCTATCCAAATATTTGTCCAAATGCCTTTAAAATGTTCTTTACATATCTGCCCCAACCATTTCCACTGGCAGCTCATTCCATGTGCGAATCACCCTTTTTTAAACAACTTTATTTCGCAAAGTACTGATAATTATTGCCCGCAGCTGTTGCATTTATTTTCTTTATTCTTCAGCATTGCGTTGATTTTTAACACTTTAATTCCCTTCTCTCTATTTCAGACAGACTGGTCGATACCCAGGCCAACAGTGCAGGTAATCACATGTTATTTTTCCAGGGATTGGAATCCGTATATTCTGATGTTCCTGATCAAATACGAAGTGCTGGTGATAAACAGCATGTGTTAATGCTCACTCGTTAATCAGCTGTCTGTTCATAACAAAAAGGGCGGTGGTTGCACGACTTCTTAAGGTCTCTCATTTCAGGATTCGTTGGGGGGGTAGGAGGGTGTAAAAGAAGCGGTTCCAATAGACCCTGCCAGTCTCAGACAGAAAGACAATACATGGAGACGCTATGAAGATTCATCTGCACACACAGTGCTGCTGTCGGCAATGTGTATCAACGATTTTACTCACTGTTGCGCAGTGACGTCATGCTCACATGACCATACAGGCGGAAGTACATTTCAGTTTCAGATATTCTTCGTGTGGCTATTGTGGGTATTCGCCATTCAGCGCGCCCACATCCCACGAATGAGGAATACAAACCTTCTCATGGAAACATTTGCCTGATCCTCTCTGTGAGTGAGAATTTTTTTTAAAAAAACGATCTTTGCCTTTCACCATCTACAAAACATATCCTAAGGGATATTGCGATGGTGTGTATTTTTACCGTGTTCACTGGCATTGCATCGTGAGCGTGGAATGCTGGCTGCAATACAGAGCTTTCACAATTGTACATTGTTCACTTTGATTACCATTTCTATATTTTACAGAGACGGTGAGTCTGAGACTTGCGAATGGGGGCAGTCCTTGCGCTGGCCGAGTGGAGATTCACTACAGGGGACAGTGGGGGACAGTCGATCATGATCTTTGGGACCTGCCAGATGCTGCTGTTGTGTGTCGGGAGCTGGACTGTGGGACCGCGGTCTCTGCCCCACGTGGGGCTCACTTTGGACGAGGATCCGGACCCATTGTGACCTGGGATGTTCAGTGCTGCGGGACCGAGCGCGCTCTACGGGACTGTCAATCAGAGGAATGGAATCACTACAGCATGTCACACGACAATGATGCTGGTGTCGTGTGTTCAGGTAAAACAAAACTGCTGTATTTTCTATGTAATATTATCAAATTCCGGGGCTGGCTGTCAAAACAGAAAAGGATGTGATAACTGTCCAATACTTATTAACATAAAAACAACAGAATCACTGGTTTATTCAGTATCATTATTTAAACTGTTGAATACTTGACGGTAATGGGAGAGGGAAGTACCTGTTACCCTTTCCACTCCGGTGAAGGGGCAGGACAGGTGTCCATTGTGATGTCACTTAAAGCCACATTGAGAGAGCTGCACCGCTGGAACTATCAGACTTACAAATCAATGTTTAATGAGATTCAACATTGTGTTGGATGGCACAATCACTTTGTATCGTTTATTTGCTGGATGAAAGTCGCGTTAACTCAAACAGCTGAGGGTCAGGATTCTGGGGAATGAACATGAATGGGGTCGACAGGGCTCCAAAGCCACACAGATTGATGGAACAATTTATATCCGAAAGTGCCAGATCTGCTATTAATCAAATGAATGATCATCATTCAATCATCTGAGTTCTTTTTGTTTTAGCGTTTTTCTGATTCAATGCTTTTCTTTTCAGACCACATCAGTCTGAGGTTGGTCCAAGGAAGTTCCCAATGTTTCGGCAGACCAGAGGTCCTGTTTGGTGACACCTGGAAAACAATGTGTGGTCTTGACTGGGATTTGAAGAACGCCAATGTGATTTGTGCGCAGCTTCATTGTGGAGTGGCCGTGTCTGTTTCAAGCACTGCTCATTCTGGAGGCAGAACTGTACTCATGGGGACTGAGGTCTTTAAATGTACGGGCAATGAGACTCAGCTGGGGAAGTGCCCTCGGTCTTCAGACACTCACCAGGATTGCAGTGGACACAACAATGTCACCCTGATATGTTCTGGTGAGTATCGGTGTAATGTAAAAAGAATGAGACACTTCGAATTAATGTTTGTTAGAATGGTGGTGCTGGCATTGGGGGAATTGCTGTAAAAGTGAGAAATCTAAACTAATCCTCCTGCCTTCCCATGCTGTCATGCACGAATTATAAAGTGGTAAAATAGACACACTAGTATTGGGAATGAAAATGTTTCGAATGCTTTATAACTGTATTGAGAAAAAAAAAATTCTTGGAGTTTGTAAACTGTCTGCACCCAACCTATTTTATTGTTTTGATTGTCTAAAAGTCGAGCATTGCCGATAATATTATGCATGGGTCAATGTAGATATATTAAGGTGAAAATCAGACAATTACCTTTTTGACAAGCCAATAGATTGTCTTTAGCTCTATCTGCCCTGTAAAAGATTTTAGGACAGCATTTCTAACCTGTTTGGAATAATTGTACATCGATCATCGAAACAATTTCACCAGCATGACTTTCTAACTAGCAATGATTTACTGTCTGAAATCTATCATCATGGTCAATCATTTAAACATGGTATCCTGAACTATTTATGGGAGGCAAAAGTGATCCAGCTGATTCCCTGGTGTTTGAAGTTTGTTTGAGTTTATCTTGCCATAATGATATTGTGGGTTTTACAATAGTCTCTATACTATCACTGCCTGATTTACTGTCATTCAAATGTGCACGGCACTTTTTTGCCACAAACCTTAACGTTTGTCCCCGATGTTTTTCTAAGAAACAGCTCCCTGGAGCAGTTTTTTTTTTCTTTACCTGCTTTCGTCCAGTAGTCATACTCAACTGTCACAGCTGCTGAAGCCCTAAGCCCTAATGTTTAAGTGCACTTCTTCAAAAAGTGAAGAATGAAAAAGTCAAAACCTCACAATACATTTTTTTCATTAAATTACTTGCAGTGTGGAAACAGGCCCTTCGGCCCAACAAGTCCGCACCGACTCACCGCCCACACAGACCCATTGCCCTACATCTAACATTACGGGTAATGTAGCATGGCCAATTCACCTGACCTGCACATTTTGGACAGTGGAAGGAACCCGGAGCACCCGGAGGAAACACATGCAGACATGGATAGAATGTGCAAACTCCACACAGACAGTCGCCTGAGGCAAGAATTGAACCCCGGTGTCTGTGAGGAAGCAGTACTAACCACTGTGCCACCATGCCGCCCACGCATTGCATGTCATTTTCCAAGCTGCCAAAACGTATTCCCTCAGTTGTCTTTGCAATAAGTTTCATCTGCCACATGTCTATCCGCTGTATGTCCTTCTAAAGTTGGTATCTGCCAAAATTAATAGTTTCAACTTATCAATATCTGCCACTATGAGCTAATTTTTAAACGTTACCCTGTTTCCAAATGCAAACTTGCTCCCCTCTACAAAAAAAATCACAAATCCAAAGCATCTAATTGCTTTCCTTACTATGCCATGTGACTCTTAGTAATCTCTCCTTTCCGATATTCAATTTGCAAATTGAGTTATTTACCTTTCTCGAATATAGTTAAATGGTTGAATTGCAAAACGCACACATGAGGCAGAGGGTAGCACCAGGTTGGGGAAACAAGATTAGTAGATTCTGAGGTAAGATGACAGTCGAATGGCCTCTTCTGAATCTTCCCTGATAGGGAACGGTTAGCTCAGTTATCCGAATAGCTGGGCTGTGACGCATGGTGATAACAACAGTGGGAATTCATTACCCCCACAATCTGAAGTTGCCATGGAGTTCCTAGCATTCTCAGCTCACTACCCATCTTAGGAATGGAGACCATCAGGTTAAATCACCACCAGTCATCTTTCTCTAGAGGGAGAGCAGTCATCAAATCAATCCAGATCATGGAGCATCGGAACTGTCACACGTGTCCAGGCAGATTCCTCATGCATTATTAATACTTTTCAAAGACAATGACATGTAAATAATAGGAGGAGGAATTGTTTGAAAGTGAAAATACATGCTTTCTGTCAGAGGTGTTGCTACGGAGTAAAGTTCTCAGATTTCAAACACTTATGAGCCACCTTGTTATGCCACAAGAGTTTGGAACGTTCAATCTCCCTTTTAAATACCGACCAGCAATCTTTATTTTTCTCAGAAGTTTTCTTTTCCAAATTCCCTTGACAAAAATTTGTGCAGAATGGAATTCTCATTTTTGTCAAGTGAAAACTATAGATTTTCGATAAGTGATCAAGTTAGGCTTTATGGATGAAGACCGGAGGGGCAGAGAGTGAAATAAAGCAGGGCTCACGCCCTCTCAGCTAAGACCTAATTTAATGTTTTTTTTTGTTGAAGAAGTGAATGCATACCAATGCTCCTGAATGTCTGAGTAAAAGGAGAAGAGAATTTCTGCAGATAATGTAATTTCCGTGTATAATAACCAAAATTATTCGAACTTAAAGGGGAACCAGGAGTATGACATTATGTTGTAGAAATCGTTGCTAACATGAAAAAAATTCCTTAAACAGGAACAAAGCAGGAAATACGGAAATCCATTTGCATGTGCAGCTCGTGCGATGCATTACAATGACTCACACCGTTATGCTTCAGTTCTTTCTCGTCGGATGAGAGGATTCGCTTCCAAATTTAACACGAGGAAATATGAACAAAATTGCTGGAGAATCTCAGCAGGTCTGATAGCAAGTTCGGAGAGAAATCAGAGTCAACATTACGAGTCCAGTGATCCTTATTCAGAACTGTTCTGAATTATCACATTTTAATGAAATATCATTGCATTGTTAATTGCATAGTGTGGAGAGAAGGCAAGACCACACTTGGAATATTGTGTTCCTTTCCGTACGCCTCATTATAGGAAAAATGTTAAACCTTGAGAGAAGGTGCAGAGGACAGTTAACAAGATGGTGTCAGGACCGGAGGGTATGTCTAATGAAGAAAGTTTGAGCAGGATAGAACCAAGAAGGATGAGAGGTGAATTGATAGAGGTGTACAATATGATGAGAGGCATAGATAGAGTGGATAGCCAGAGACGTGTCTCCATGCCACACCTGTCTATTACGAGGGAGCATAGGTTTAAGGTGATTGGATGAAGGTTTGGGGGAGATGTCAGAGTCGGCTCTTTACACAGAAGTGGTGGATGCGAGGAATGCATTGCCGGCAGTGTTAGTACAGTCAAATACATTCAGGACATTTAAGCGACTCTTGGATAGGCATATGGAAGTTAGCACATTGAAGGGTATAAAGGGTAGCCTGACCTTAAAATAGGAAATACGGCTGGCACAACATCTGGGAGTGAAAGTCCAGTACTGGGCTGTAAGATTCTTTGTTCTGTGCTGTTGTGCAACCGTGTATACATGAAGTTGACCGAGTACGAAGGAAGTAATTGGGAAATCTTTTCCAATTTGGTCAGCATATCATTGAGAAATTATGTCTTTCGATACCCACATTTTGTTTTTGATGGGGATAGATGTCAGAAAGTACTACCATTAATCTACCAGCAAATCGTTATCGATACACCTTTCCAAGGCTAATATCTTGTCTTGAAATGTGTGAACAAGGGGATAGTTTTATTTTTGTTTTAATTTGGCCAGAGTGGGAAGGCCAAAAATGAATGCACTCAGTTTCCAGTACGTTGAGGGAATTCTCTTTGGATATAAATATTCGAAAATATTGGCAGCATATCAGGAGTTTGCAACATCAGAACAACCATGTCAACAAATATGAGGTTGGCAGAATTGAGGAAAATCATCACAAAAGTTGCCTGTGACAATATCTAGTCAATTAGGAATGACGGACAGAGATTAGGCAGGAAGCACTTCAATTCACTACTTCGGGGCTCCCATCAGCCCACTTCCCAAAATCCATCATGACCTGCTGACAATTCACTTCATTTCACACTTGCTCCATATCAACAGTACGCATTCCTCTATATCCCTCTCAAATGTTTGGAAAAGAATGGCGATGGTAAAAATGAAACTGTCTGAAAAGCTGTCGGAAAAGCCGTGAAAAAAATAGTTTTTTAAAAAATGGTACATTTAATTGTGATTGTTAATTCTAGAACGCTTCAATTCAGTTTAACCGTTGTTCCACATGCATTTCATGTTGCAGATGAAAATTGGTGGCCAAGACTAGTGAATGGGGGAAGCCGCTGCGATGGCCGAGTTGAGGTTTATTACAATGGAAGCTGGGGCAGAGTGCAGGACACCCTCTGGGATCTGAATGATTCCCACGTGGTTTGCAGACAGCTGGGATGCGGTCATGCCTTAGAAACTTACACGTCTTCACAGTACGAGGAAAGTGATGGCCGTCCGTGGGTGCATGATATCCAGTGTCATGGAAAGGAATCTCAGCTCCGGGATTGTTGCATCTCAGGCCCATTGAATTCGTCTGTCACCGACAGCAGTAACGTAGACATCCTCTGTTCAGGTAAGAACACTGTTCAGGTAATGATCTTCTCGTCTTCACTGGCAACGGGGGTGGTACCAGGGGACTGGAGAGTAGCGAATGTTGTGCCCCTGTTCAAAAAAGGGAATAGGGATAACCCCGGGAATTACAGGCCAGTTAGTCTTACTTCTGTGGTAGGCAAAGTAATGGAAAGGGTACTGAGGGATAGGATTTACGAGTATCTGGAACGGCACTGCTTGATTAGGGACAGCCAGCACGGATTTGTGAAGGGTAGGTCTTGCCTTACAAGTCTTATTGAATTCTTCGAGGAGGTGACCAAGCATGTGGATGAGGGTAGAGCAGTGGATGTAGTGTACATGGATTTTAGTAAGGCATTTGATAAGGTTCCCCATGGTAGGCTTATGCGGAAAGTCAGGAGGCATGGGATAGAGGGAAATTTGGCCAATTGGATAGAAAACTGGCTAACCGGTCGAAGTCAGAGAGTGGTAGTAGATGGTAAATATTCAGCATGGAGTCCAGTTACAAGTGGAGTTCCGCAGGGATCAGTTCTGGGTCCTCTGCTGTTTGTAATTTTTATTAATGACTTAGATGAGGGAGTCGAAGGGTGGGTCAGTAAATTTGCAGATGATACAAAGATAGGTGGAGTTGTGGACAGTGAGGAGGGCTGTTGTCGGCTGCAGAGGGACTTAGATATGATGCAGAGCTGGGCTGAGGAGTGGCAGATGGAGTTCAACCCTGCCAAGTGTGAAGTTGTCCATTTTGGAAGAACAAATAAGAATGCGGAATACAGGGTTAATGGTAGGGTTCTTGGTCAGGTGGAGGAACAGAGGGATCTTGGGGTCTATGTACATAGATCTTTGAAGGTTGCCACTCAGGTGGATAGAGTTTGTAAGAAGGCCTATGGAGTATTATCGTTCATTAGCAGAGGGATTGAATTCAAGAGTCGTGAGGTGATGTTGCAGCTGTACAGGACTTTGGTTAGGCCACATTTGGAGTACTGTGTGCAGTTCTGGTCGCCTCACTTTAGGAAAGATGTGGAAGCTTTGGAGAGGGTGCAGAGAAGATTTACCAGGATGTTGCCTGGAATGGAGAGTAGGTCGTACGAGGATAGGTTGAGAGTTCTCGGCCTTTTCTCGTTGGAACGGCGAAGGATGAGGGGTGACTTGATAGAGGTTTATAAGATGATCAGAGGAATAGATAGAGTAGACAGTCAGAAACTTTTTCCCCGGGTACAACAGAGTGTTACAAGGGGACATAAATTTAAGGTGAACGGTGGAAGGTATAGGGGAGATGTCAGGGGTGGGTTCTTCACCCAGAGAGTGGTGGGGGCATGGAATGCGCTGCCCGTGGGAGTGGTAGAGTCAGATTCATTGGCGACCTTTAAGCGGCATTTGGATAGGTACATGGATGGGTGCTTAATCTAGGATAGAAGTTCGGCACAACATCGTGGGCCGAAGGGCCTGTTCTGTGCTGTATTGTTCTATGTTCTATGTTCTAAGACGCGACACAGAAGACCTTGCTCAGAACTATCAAAACAGATATCTGTCTCCTGAGAATGTGTATCACACGTTCATCAGTATTAGTCCAGGTGAAAGCAGGCATGGGCCAGATGAATGAGTGTGAAAAACTGAAACTTTGCTTTTGGAAGATTCAAGTTGCAAATATTTTATAAGCCAAAAGTAAAACTGACACATGAGAGAGTTATCCGTATGGGAAGAGGGTCGAATTAAGATGAGAACTGTGTGTTTGGAAGACCTCGATTTCAATCAATAGAGGTTTTAATTAGTTGGAAGGAGTTTCTGATTCTTTGCAGTACTGGGAAGACGAAAACAACGGAATGAATTAATGAGATAATTTAATTGAAGACGAATATTTTTGTAAAACACGTGTTCTGAGATGTGAAATAGTGACACTGATATCATATGAGACGTATTGCATCAATAATGGATGTGAATTTAGGGGCTGGTGCGGAAACACTGAAGACTAGATACATGGAAATAAATGTTGAAATATCGAGGCAATGATGGCCACATGACTGATTGAGATGAACATCAGCAGTGATGGAAAATGAAAATGAAAGTAATTCAGGAAGAAATGTTTGGGTTGAGATCAAATTTCTGAAGAATGCTGAATGGATGGCTGGACAGGAAACTACCAAAATGTTCAAACGGTTTCAGAGTGAATGTTGGAGGGTTGATCATAAATTCCTAAATTAACCTTAAATTAGGTGTCTGCAAAATACTGATGAGAGAAGAGTTCGGTGAAAGACCAAAATCGACGGATGGCCGGATAGGCTAGCCAGTGGTAGATGGAAATCAATTCACATAAGTATAAGGACACACACTTGGGAATTACAAGCAAAGGAAGGTACTCTTTGATGAATTATAGAACATTTCAAAGCAGCAAACATCAGCGTGAACTTGATGGGTATGTCCAATAGATCCTTACATTAGAGGGACAGGTAGTTAATGTGGTCAAGAAGGAATATGGAATATTTCCCTTTATTGTCCAATACTTTCAGTATAAGAGCGGGGAAGACACACTGAAACTTTATTTAATTTCATTTTGGTCAAAGACAGATTAGTGAATGTGACTTTGGAATCCATAACCTTGGAGCAGCACCGCCGCACTGGCGAGGAGTCTTTTTCCAGTATCTTCCTTGGGCTGACATTTCTAAATTATGGAGATTTTGGACAGTCTGTGTTTGTTTACCTTGGGGCAGAGGAGACGGAGCATTCGAGTTTGACTGAGAGGAATAAAATTATGACAAACATCGAATGGGTAGACAACAAAGAACATTGTCTATTCAGCATTTCCTATGTGTGGTCCGAAAGGCATCTTCGTTGGTTTCCATCAGGACCATTTCCAGCTTGGTACCTAATCCTCGCCCTGCAAACTGTCGGACGCTGAATGTATTTGCACCATTTAGAAATATGTAACATTCATCCGTAATTCAACTCTTGAGCAGTTGGGACCCTCATCCTGTGACCTGGGCTACTTACAGCCCTCCTCATATCTTGCCCCCACCCCCCCAACCCCCGCTACCTGTGGCAAGTTGATTTCATTCAAGTATCTTCCCACGATGACCTACTTCGGACTATGTCCGATTACTCATCTGTTACGTATAAACTGCTTTCAATTCCATCCCAGTAAACATGCCTGACAAACGTTTTCAGTGTTTTCAGATATTTCCCAGTTAATGTGTCCATTGTTACACACCCATCTGCCTAATCAATCGCCTCCACGGTTTTCAGTGTCTTAATATCCTGTAGATGGAGAACTCACAGATCCCATTGTGGTGCAGTTAGTCTCGCTTTTGTCCATTCCAAACGTAATTGTCCCAATCTCAGGCTGGTAGTATCATTTTCCAAAAGCAAAATTTCGAAATTTCCCTTCGAAGCTTCCCTTCCTTCCTCTCAACCCAGTTTTGTTTTATCCTTTTTAGTTAACACTTCACCATGATTTTGGACAACTCAACGGGATTTAAGTTTCGGAGCTGAAATTTAACCATCCTGCTTTTAAGTTTAACCCCTTTAGCAATGAAGGGGAAAATCACATGTGTCTTCTTAATTATCTATTGCAATTACAGACTAACCTTGTGTGATTCAGGTCCCACTGCACAGCGGCGTGCTGCAATTTCTTACCATTCAAGTAGTAGTCCTTGTCACTGTTATTCCCACCGAATTGGATGACTTCACCTTCACTGACATTGTACTCTATCTGCCAGAACCTTTCCCACTAACTTGCACTATCTCAGTCCCTGTGCAACGTTTCACAGCCCTCTGCACGCATTACTCTGCCTCTCAACTTCGTGTCACATCCAAACTTTGAAACACTACACGTGGTCCCCAGCTCCAAATCATTGACGTAAACTGCAAATAATTGCGTTCCCAATTCTGATCCCTGAGACACACCACTAATTCCTGATTGCCAACCAGAGTGCCACTCATTTATTCCAACACTTTGATTCTTATTGGTGAACTAATCTACTATGCATGTTAATGCATTCTCCGAAATGGCTTGCATCTTTGTCTGATGCAACAGCCTTTTGTGCGTCACCTTGGTGAATGCCGCTTGGAAATCTAAATACAACCCACCGCCTGAGTCCTTGTTGTTCACTGTGTCTGTAATGTCTTCATAGAACTCCAAAAAATGGTTAGCCTGACTCCCCTTCATGGTCCAATGCAAACGGGATAATTGTCATCCAGATGCCTTGCTATTTCTTCCTTGAAAATAAACTCAAGCATTTTCCCCTCTACAGAAGTTCAGCTAACATGTCTAAGATTCCCCATCTTTTGTCTACCTCCGTTTTTAAAAAGTGGCGTCATATTTACTGTTTTCCAATCTGCTGTAACTGCCCCAGAGCCCATTCAGTTTTGTAAAATTACAATATCTCTTTTAGTACACTGGAATGCACTCCATCAGGGCGAGGAGATTTCTGTAACCTGAACTCCTTTAGCGTGCCCAAAAAAATCTCTAACGTAGTACTGATTGTTTCCTAACTTGTTGCCTAACTTCGTCTCTTTGTCATTCAATGGCATGTCAATTATGTCATCCACTGTGAAAACTGAGACAAAATACCAATTCAATGCCTCAGCCTTTTCCTTATATGTCCCATGACTAAACACCCCTTCTCAAGCCAAAAGTACCCATTTTCATTTGAAAGACTCCTTTATGTTATATGTATTTGAAGAAACATTTGCGATCTGTCTTTATATCCTGGTTATTTTTTGTCTCACGAAATATGTTGCTTAATTTAAAGCCTTTTTGTGGCTTTCTGTTGGTCTTTAATGCTTTCACAGTTTTCTAGTTTCCCACTGACCTTTGTCACTTTGTATTCCTCCTCTTCAATTTGATAGTCTCCCCGATTTCCTTCGGCACACATGACTGATTAATCCCTTTCCTACAATTCTTCCTTTTCACTGATGAGCATTTTGAAAAACTGCACTGAAATTCCTCCACTGTTCATCAACTGCCTCACCATAATATGTTTGCTTCCTGTCTACTTTAGAAAACACCTCCATCATTCTATTGCATATTCCCTTGATTAAGCATGGCACGAATCAATATACTCTGCTGGACTAAATGAAGAAGGGAGAGTGGATTGAATGTATAAAATTCCGTGTTTTTAATCTAACAGAACATATCCAGTTAAGGCTGTCAGATGGTGGAAGCCCTTGTGCAGGTCGAGTGGAGATTTACTACAATGGGACATGGGGATCAGTTTGTGACGACTCCTGGGATATGATAGACGCTGAAGTGGTTTGCAAACAACTGGGCTGTGGACACGTAATGGATATGTCACTTCCTTCCTCTTATGAACCGGGCTCAGGCCCAATTTGGTTGAAAGATGTGAAGTGTTCTGGAAATGAATCATTTCTCTGGGAATGTCCTTCAGTATCATTGGGTCACCAAGACGATTGTTCTCACAAAGAGGATGTGAGAATTATGTGCTCCGGTAAGGCCACGCCATTTTAGTATTCACCTTTTTTTTAATGTGAGACTTTATGGACTGTTGTGTGGGGAGTTAGGGAACATGTGCAGCAAAGATAGCAACTGAACTTAGTGCGACATGTGGCGCAGTGTTTCACACTCCTGCTTTAAAGCGCTCGGGATTCAGGCAACTGTGTGTGTGGGGTCGTATATTCTCCCTGTGTCTGCGTGGCTTTCCTCCGGGTGTTCCGGTTCCCTCCAACAATCCAAAGATGTGCAGGTCAGGCGAATTGGCCGTACTAAATTGCTCATTGTGTTAGATGCGTTAGTCGAGGTAAATATCGGTTCGGGGAAAATGTCTGGGTATGTTTCTCTGCGGAGGGACGGTGTGGACTTGTTGGGCCGAATCGCCCGTTTACATACACGAGGGAATCTAATCGGGAGAATATTCCTAGTTCAATTGCATGCCAATCTCTTCATTAAAGACATCATTAAAGGTCCGTTGTCAGTATCTGGGAAAAGTGAATATTCTCCAAACTATTCCAAACAAAAGGATTCAAGAGAAACTGTTAGTCATGTTCATTAGTTTTGTAGCGAGCGATGAGCATTGTGATCCTGTCTGTGTATCCCTCGATCGTTCTGCGGCTCTAAATCGGATTGATTCTTAATTTTCCTTAAGTGTATGTCTTCTTTATATTTTCCTCCAGATTTTCCCAATTTAGACTTAACCAATTTTTTTTAAAAATCACGCACTGAGCACACATACTGGCCACTTATTCTGAAATACCTGCTTTGTCCGTGATCTTTTGAACTGTAACCAGACTTGCAATTTGATTGCGAATCAGAATGTTTGAAATTGCCTTGGGGTTACCAAATCCAAATTGCTCTCCTCAATATTTAACAGGCATGATATCAGCCCCTTTCCCAGTGGATCACCACTTCCACTCGTTGGAATCTGAAAATCTGCTTTGACCTCAGACTTTCTATTTGCTGTCGGTTTCGGTCTTGCTCCAACCTTAGAAACTGAATCCTTCAACATTTTACCAGCACATTGTTCGAATGTCTTTTGAAATTCCGTGGACGTTGCATCTTCTGCCCTGCTTCTCCTTTAGATGTCCGTGCTTTCTGCCAAATGTTTAGTGAGGAATCTCATGTACCTTATTCATTAACAAGATCTGAGTTGAATGTCAGAGGAGAGACATGGGAATATATGGAAGACATAAATAATCTATCACCCTGGCCATCTGTTATTGTACAAACAGAGCACAAGGAGATGCGGCTGGTGAATGGAAAGAATCGCTGTGAGGGAAGAGTGGAAGTGTTCTACAATAAGACGTGGGGAACGGTGTGCTCGGAAAGTCTGGATTTCCACGATGCTACAGTTATTTGTAAACAGTTGCACTGTGGTGTCCTGGTGGATATAAGTTATGATAATAAATTATTCGGAGCAGGAACGGGACCTATTTGGCTCGGTGAGATTGATTGTCCATCAAAGGAGTCAACCCTTTGGCAATGTCAGAGAAATCCATGGGGTCAACACAACTGTAACGGCAGGAAAGATGCAGGTGTCCTTTGTTCAGGTAACACGACAAACCTTCTCAATATTCACGTGCCATTTCAAACACTGATTAATAATAGAACCAGCATCTTTGTCCTCTTTTCAGGGAGCGGTGAAATAACAGACCAGCCTCTCAGTTCACATTTCTGCCGTCAACAATCAGGTGCGTCATCATCATGAATGTGCTAACTCTTGGACCGATCTTTCTGCTTTATTCCGCATTCAATAATAATGAATTCTGTGCCACAGATTGGCAAAACAGCGTGCGCCTGGATGGAGGGAGGAGCAAGTGTTCTGGGAGAGTGGAGACCATGTGTGATACACGCTGGGGCTCGGTGTGTGGTGATTCCTGGGATATAACTGATGCCAATGTCGTCTGCAGACAGTTGGGATGCGGCTTCGCTGTGTCGGCCCGAGGAGGGCACTCTGTCCCCGAGGGTAACGATGTGATCTGGCAGAATGACGTGAAGTGTAAGGGAGGTGAATCCTTTGTGTCTGACTGTCTGTCCGTAGCACTAGCTCCAAGGCACTGCAATTACAAGGAAATTGCCAGCGTGATCTGTTCTGGTAAGCAAGATGCTGACTAGTGCCGAACAGTTATCATTATTGTGACAACTCAGTGCCGTCATTTGTCTTCCTGAAGTCAGTTTCACTTTCCTTAATATTTGTACCATCTCTTCCCCAGAATCCGATTTGTTACAAACTTCCCCTTCAACACCACCTGGAGGTATTTATGATTGAAACTATTATTAATGTTTCTGTTACCGTTACATTCCTGTTGAGTGACGTTGATGCATTTGGCACTTTCACGAATTTGAAGCTAATGTCAGTGTTTTCTTATTGATGGGTTCTTCGCAATTGCACAAGGCAGCTCTTATCTAAGATAAATCTCTTTGTCATCTCCTCCTTAAGGGCTGGATGTCCCTATTGTCGTCTGCATAATCTTGGGAGTCCTGCTAACCTGTGAGGTGTTCGTATTACTGGTGGTAATGCAGAGGAAATTACAAATGAAAGGTAAGCTCACAAGTGAGCTAATACTGAGCTATTTTTGTTATTCCACATGATTTTGGATCTTTACATTGTCATTCCAAGTTTCCATCACTTGGCCTTAATGGTGATGAATACGAGGCCTTTTTTTTAGTAGAGCATTTATCTACTAAAACGCCACCTTTACAGGCAAAATATTTAAACACAATAAGTAAAACTTAAAACCAAATCAAAATAGCATTGAAAATTTATCAAGGCCCCAAAAACTTGCAAAGAGAAACAGAATTAACCTTTTATATGGACTTGTCCCAGATAGTTAAGAATGGGAAATAAACGTAAAAACTGAATCAGTCTTATCTCTCAGTTAATCTGTGCATTTCATTTCCAAAACAAGTTATTTATGGCATCAATATGCCTTGAAGTTTCATTGAGACGTTTGCTCTCTCATCAGTTAATTTTCCTTTACAGCTCATCAGTTGCTGGTTACTGATACTAGAACCCAAGATCCGCGAGAGGATTAAGTTCACTAGATTGGATGACTTACATTGTGAAAACAGGCCCTTCGGCCCATCAAGTCCACACCGACCCGCCGAAGCGTAACCCAACCATTCCCTTACATTTACCCGTTTACCGAACACTACGGGCAATTTAGCATGGCCAATTCACCTGACGTGCACATCTTTGGACTGTGGCGCCCACTACTGGGTTTTCTTGTCTGACCAGATGACTCCTGTGCACTTTTTACACTAATTTCAATGCATTTGTTTGAGAAATCTATACCACTAGATGGCAATGACGGTCAATGCGAATTGCATAAGGCATCAGCTCCTGTATGTTTAAATTGCATTAAGTGCAGCTTACCCGTATTCGTACAAAGAAGTACACTTATTTAATGGTTATCACTTCATTAAGGTGCTCCTTAATTCATATGTCTAACTTTTTTGATTAACTAATATTAACAACCAGACAGTTGTTCAGTTACTATAACCATTTTGTAAAATATTGATTTTCAAAGCATTGTCTTTGCAGAACTGTTGTTTGAAACATAGACATGTGACCCCCCGCCCCCCGTTTTCATCAATGTTTTGTTCGTCCAAAATTAATCAGCACAAAACTTAATTGCCTCAACGAGTTTTAACTTGGGCAGTTTGCATTTATTTCTCACATACGTCATTGTGGGCGAGTATGTTCTTGTTTAAACAGTGCATGTGGAAGTAACGATTCCTCACGGAAACAAAATTGACCATACACATCATGACAAACAAAATTCCAGTTTCTGTCTTTAATGTACGATGTTTTGCACACTGATGAGACATGAGAATTCATCACGCCTTGTTCATTTGCTTTTCCAAATCGACTCTGCCCTCACTGGCCAATCAATATTGCACTTAGATTCTCTATTCCTGGGTTTCATGAACAACCAGTGATCCACGCTAATGTTGCTTCAAAATAACGAAACATTGCTGCAGCAGTTTAGCGACAAATGTTGACCAGTCAATCCTTCCTTCAACAGAATTTTACACTGTTGGCAGGGGCTCAAGTCTTGGTTTGTACCAAGGAATTTATGAAGAAATTGAGAACATTCCCACCGTCAAGAGGGTGGATCAGAAACATGGAGCAGGTATGTATTTCCAAACTCATAGGAAACCATTCAAGGAGAAGAAGAGCCTCCCTTCAATTTCCAGTTGTCAATGATCAGTGAAATGAATGAACATGAATAGTTATCAAATCACTGTTTTTGTGTTAAGGCAGCTATCACAGTGAGTGTGGGGTCTCTCTGTGTTTATAGACCATAGAACATAGAAAAATACAGCACAGAACAGGCCTTTTAGCCCACGGTGTTATGCCGAGGAAAGGAAAATGAATACTTCCTGCATGATATTTGTTGTTGACCTTAATTCCTGAAAGTATATTTCTAATATTTATTGGTAAGTATGTGCCGCATGGCACGTCCCAAATCCACCCTCCTTCCCCACAGACTCCATTAGGTATCTGAAACTGTGAATAATTTATCCATTCGCCGATTGAATTTACAATAATAAAATTGTCGTCATTAGTGTTGGTTTCACAACAGTTCATATCAGAACCATTGAGCAATTCACAAACAAATAAATATGAAAAAATACAGAGATGTATTCCATGGAGACAGATGTCCATTGTCCAATGTTGTGTGGAGCTGCCCTTATACCTGGTGCCAATCACGTGCCATTCCTCTGTGGTGCTGGAATCCATTGAAATAAAGCACAGAATCACAATTAACCGAGATGTTTTACAATTGTGTGACTTAACTGATAATGTGAGAATAGCAGATAGACGAACAATAATCAAAATACACCAGATTAGGGTGCATGGTCGGTACTGCCTACGAAACCTGCTGATGACCAACAAGTTAAATCACACAAATGGTGACATTAAGGAATCAACTAAAAGTTTTGGTCTTGATTTAATTATCATCACGATAAATCTCATAAGGAATGTCACTTGATCATATCTGAAATGATTGAATAAGTTTACGAACTGGGAATAATACTGAGAAAAAAAACGAATGAAAGCATTTACACAAATGGCATATCCCAATCAACAAAACCGTGGAAATTACATTTAATTTATTCAATAAATGTGCATTATTTTACAGTTTTAAGAACCGTTAAAGGCGAACCAGACAAAAAGAAGTTGCTTGGGAGACTTGAGAATTAAGTAATTAAACGTACTGTTTGTGAAATTGTTTCCACGATTTAAGGACGAAAGCTTGTTTCTCATTTCTGATTGCAGTTGCAATGAAATTGAGTAAATTTGTGTATTAAATGATTTTCTAGTGTAGCTTGCCAATTGAAAATATTCCAGTTGTTGCTGCAGAGAAGATGAAAGGATTATGTTTTACTTCGATGCTCCATATAAGATCAGAAACCATAGCACCATAAACTATTAGACAAAGAGGTACACGAGCAGAATCAGGCCATTCGGCCCCTCGGATCGGCTCCGCTTTTTGATCATGGCAGGCATGTTCTCAAACTCTTTCTCTTGCCTTCCCAGGAACATTTTAATCCCTCACTTACAAAGACCTTCTGTTTCGCTGTTTTAGTTGACAATCGTAGCTCTCTGAGGCAAAACTTTCCACAGATTCACCACCAGTTGTATGAAGTAATTTTGCTTGATCAAACCTCTAATGGTCGTGCATTCACGCTGACATTAAACCCGATAATAACTCCATTTCTGTTTTTAGTAATTTCTGCTTCCGTTGATTCACGTAATCACATCGAATACTACACCAGCCATTGCTTGAGTGGCAATCATTCAGGATCAGAAAATCTTGAGGTGAACGCAAACAGTACTTCGGGTGTGTTTGAGTTCATTTTATGTCAGTTCATTTTTGTCCTTCACTCTCTCTCTCTGCCATCCAACCATAGTCATAGAGTCATAGAGATGTACAGCATGGCAACGGAACCTTTGGTCCAACCCGTCCATGCCGTCACGATATCCTGACCCAATCTCGTCTCAACTGCCAGCACCCATCCCGTATCCGTCCAAACCCTTCCTATTCATCTATCCATCCAAATGCCTCTTATATGTTGCAATTGTACCAGCCTCCACCACCTCCTCCAACAGCTCATTGCAGACACAAACCACCCCCTGCGTGAAAATATTGCCCCTTAAGTCTCTTTTATTTCTATCCCCTCTCACCCTAAATCTATGCCCTCTCATTCTGGGCTCCACAAACCCAGGGAAAAGACTTTGCCTATTTCTCCTACCCATGCCTCTCATACATGAGCAATGTTAATTTCAAAGAATGTTGCTGGTTTGGAGTCAAAGAGGCATGGTCCATTGAGCGCAGGCCTGTAAAAATCAACGACCTAACTATTCCAACTCCATTTGCCCGCACGTTTTTCATTGTTTTTGTGTGGACTTCAAGCACAAATGTACCACTGAGTACAACTTACATGTAGTGAGGATCTTTTGATTCTAACACTGTGACTTTCAGAGAGTCCCAGATTCCAAACAGCTTCCAGGCGAACACAAGTTTCCTCAAAACACTTTTATTCTTCCTCCTCGCCATTGAAATACATTCCTGTGATCTTCACCTCGCCCTCCCAAGAGAAAAGTTCCATCCTGTCTACACGAATTGCGTCCGTCCTTCGTAATTCCTTGCAGCTCAATCACATCTAGCCCTCAGAGCCCTCGGCTGGAAGGCAACAAATAGGGTTGGAGGGACAGGAATACGCTATTCAGCCCCTGAAACCTTTCCTCACAGTCAGTAAGATCATGGCTGGCTGTTGTGTGGTCTAAATACAGATACCTGCCTTTGGCCCAAACACCTTATGGACTTTATTGAACAAAATATCTAATCTGTCTCATATTTAAAACTGACACTTGATCTGAAATCAACTGTTTTGAGAGAAAGTCAATTCGAAATCCGTCTCAGCCTTCATTCTTCCATGATGCCTTTTGAGTTGCTTCTTGATAAGTCATAGATTATGTCCCTGGGATCTGGAATGTCCAACAATTGGAGGTAGTTCATCGTTGACAATTACTTAATGAAATTATTCCTACCTGAGTGGATCCACTTAGCGTTCTAATTTAGAGATAAAGCAGACCTAATTTGCTGTTGATCTCTGCAAATGCCTCCTACGTTGAACTCCTCTCAGAAAAACCTAACTTCGAATTCCAAGTTGCAGCTTTAATGCTGTACCCTCGCACGAAGCTTCTCTTCTCGCTCTTGGTGTCGTACGTTAAAATTTCTATCGGAGATAATCATGTGTTTTCCTTCAAGATCGAATTCATGGCACTTACGATGACATTGAGACTGAATCTCAGGATGGCCAGTCACAATTGGACAGTGATCCTGATGAACCCCTCGCACTGACAAATTCTGACAATGGTCTTTGTTCGCTCAGTAAGTTGAATTACAGTCTCTCACATCATAACCACAAATTTGTGTGTCCACACTGTCTTCATCCCTTTCCATTCTATGATTGATATTGCATTTACTGAAAATTGAAGAACAAGATTCAAAACTATTAACGTCTTGACCCCAGAAACTGTGACTGAGAAAGTGTGGTATTCCTGGACAGGATCTTAATGCCAACAGATTCAGAAATTACCTTTTTTTAACAAATGAAATATTTTGATTTTGATCAGACACTGCCTTTTGTCAGTTCCTTTCATAGCCCTACTTTCAGCCACTGTGAGATTGACAGTCCATAAAACTCCGGTGTACAATGAATCAGGTACTGGCTGATTGGAAAATATAGAACTTGGGGCTTTAGGTGGTCCGTGTTTTTACTGTTGTAGTTCTTGTTGCTCACTGGGAAGACAGAGCCAATGGATTTTATTTGTAAATTCAAAGACAGCTGGGTTTGATGTGATCATTCTGTGTAACCGGTCTGAAATCAATTGGCGATGATTAGCTTTTCCAATTTCAATATTATACCTGTCTCTAGTTCATGGGTGTCATTCCCCTAAAAACCAGGTGACCCCAACAGGTGCACAGCCATTTTCGACATTTCCAATAGACCATGGAATCAAATTACACCAATGTTCCTAACCTCCCCAGTGACCAACTTGAATCATTCTCTTGCTCATCCCCCATCCCTCACTGAGGTTGTTTTTCGTTCATTTACCTGTTGAGAGATCAGTCCTTTCACATGTCGGATTGATCACACTGCCAACCAAGCGACTGCATCTCATCTGATTCCTTTCCCACTTTAACGTCACTTCATGGTCATCTTTCCCAAATCTGAAACATAGCATTACATATTCGATTTTTTCCAATAATTGTTCCCGTTTCAAAATATTTAAATATATCTTAGCAATGCCTCAAATAAAATCCGAAGTGATTGTGAAAATTATTAACAAAGCTTGATCATCATTATCAACCTGACGAAAGGGTCAATGACTAGTTTGACATAATTTAAAAAGAGAATGTCAGGAGGTTTAGAAGTAATTTGAGGAAACTAATCACCACCTCGAGGGTGGTGGGTTACTGGAAAGCACTGTCTCTGTGTTCAGTGAGGCAGGATACCTCAAAACATTTAAATCTTGCCTGAGTGCTGGCAGTATTCTAACATTGAAGGCCATGGATCTACTGCAGGAACTTCAGACGATTATCAGAAGTAGCAGATTTTTGACATCTTCATGAACACGATCAGCACTGTCCAGTTCCCTGGACAGCTCTGAGGGGTGCCAATTCTTACTTGAATCATCTCAGCCCCAAGCAGCATATGCTATGGTAGGTCTTGCAGCGTTCACTCTGATGCCCTTTCAGGAAATTGGTCCTTTGTCTGCGGACAGCTCACGTATTAACCATGCCTCCACTGACATTGTGATGCCACATTTTGCAGCAGACACTTCTAACTGATAAGACCCATCTGTACCTTTTAGCTCCAATGTTTCTGATGCAGAGGAGACAGTGATCTGGATGTGCGCAAAATTGTGAAATTTATTGGGCATTATGTAATGTTGAAAATCATCACAGAGTGCATGGCATCATTGACTGTGGAGTTGTAGTCATAAAACCAGACCCTCCGGTCCTGCACAGAACCAGACCCTCCAGTCCAAATGTTCTCTAGTCACAGCGATCATTGAAATTGTTTTACCAGAGCGAAAGCAACAAAAGATTTTTATTAATGTGGCACCTTTCATCACAACCTGGTGTGCAAAATCACGCATGGCCAGTGATGTACGTTTAGAAATGTCCTCTCTGCTGCAATTTAGGATAAGGTACAACCAAAAGATAACCCCACACCGATCATAAGGTGATTATTACTGTAAAATGGGTTCTGTGAGATTGTCAATTGTAGAATAAGTATTGTCCGAGGGATAATTGCTGCCCACTTCTCTGCCTCTGTTTGATGTAAATTTCAGGCTGTCCTTTACAACGAGCCGAGTGCGCAGATGCAGAGACCCATCAGTGCCCCCTTTGCAATATGGCCTTTAATCGGCCTGATGTTTTAGAGACAGACATTATCATTTTCGCCAAACCTTGGAGTGAAACGTTTCACAGGGGATTCACAGTTCTCAGGCTGTAAGGCGACTCACAGGTGACATGTCTTCAAGTAGACTCAAACTACTGTCTTTACTGTTTCAGATAAATAATACAGTCTATTTCAACATGGGGCGTCCTGAGGCACATGCTATTGCGAGAAGGCATCCACCATCATGAACCAAATGCCGAATGTTTTTCTCAGTATCTGCTGTAATTGATTATAATTCGCCAACATGTGATTTGTCTTGAACTGCCTTCATTCGTATTCTTTCCTTTTGTTCATGTGTGTTGTTAAACGGGAAGCAGACATAGTGTCTCGAGGTATTTTTTGGTTAATTAATCAGATGATACATTTCACTTCATGGATCAATTGACTCTCTCTTAAGGGCGACGTCCCTGTCATTTATGATTCAGGCTTTTCTCTTCGGAATTCCATGAGAAAGTGCTTTGCTTTTTCGTGCACTTGATGTACAATGTAATTTGCTTTTCATCAATAAAAATGCGGTGAATAAATATATGGGTTGCGATTCTGTGTCAGTTTGTTGATGTCAGTGACACAGTCAATGTGTGTGAGTTTCAGTGAGTGATTGGTTGTGGGTGTAATCTGTGAGTGTGTAACCGTGTCATGGGTGCGAGTATAATTTTGTGTGAGTATTTAGGAAGGCGGAATGCAGGGCAGAACTATACAGTCCTCTGTGAAATCTGAGTAACATTAATGTACAGAGGGATCTGGGCATACAGGCACACAGCTTCTGAAAGTGGCAACACCGTGGTAAGGTGATCAAGAAGGCGGTTGGCATGCTTACCTTCACCAGTCAGGGCACAGATAATGATTGTTTAAAGTCAGGTTGCTTGCTGTCGAACATTAGGTAGACCACATTTGGAATATTGTGTTCATATCTGAAGGCCACACTGCCAAAGGGATGTGGAAGCTTTGGAGAGCCTACAGAAAGTGTTTACCAGTATGTGGCCTGGTTTAGAGGGTATAAGCTACTCGGAGATATTTGACAGACTTAAATTGTTGTCACTTGAACATCAGAGGCTGGCGGGGTTTCTAATAGAACTTTAGAATATGGTGAGATGCAGGGATAAAGTGTCCAGAGTCTTTTCTACCCGGGTGCAAATGTCAATTTGTGTGACGGTGTGGTAATAGATTTAAGGTAAAAGAGGGGAAGGTGAAAGGAGATGTGAGAGGCAGCTTTTGTTTCACACCAAAGGTGGTAAATACCTGAAACGTATTGCCACAAAGATTTGGAGACGGATACAATAGCAACTTTTAAAAGCATTCTGTACAGATACATGAACAGGCAGGGACTAGAAAGATATGCAGAACGTAGAAAGGAAATGTATTTAATTTAGAAATGTGTCATGTGTCAGCACAATCTTGGTGGGCCCAAGGACCTGTTGCTATGCTCGACTGTTCTTTGTTCTCTGATCCGTTGGTTATGTGATCCTTAACTCTGTCTATCACTTCTTACCTGTACTATTTCTCATGCAAATAATCTTGTTTGTAGCTTCACTTAGTTTGGCCTTTCATTGTTTGTGCATACACTCAGTATCCAATAACAAAACACAAGACCAACCAGATACTGACCGTTCTGAAAATTCAACGTCGCCAATGGAGCAGGATGCAGCTGTGGGACACTGCACAAGGCGTGGTTCCACCAACTGGGGACAGATAGGGGTTAAATGTTTGGAGGGGCACACATTTGTGGTGGAAGTTAAACTTAAGAAGGGAGTTTTAGAGAAGCAAAAATTCGGGAAGAGGAAAAATTTGGAATGGTATGAACTGTGGGCTCATCTTTACGGGACAGAAATTTGTGGGGTAATATTTTGAAGGGCGAGCATTGTGGTGGATGTATACGGGATCAGAAGGAAACAAAGAAAAAGATACACAGGTCTGTGCTTCACTGTCTGTGCAGTGGCGTCTCTGTTGTTTTTGGGGTGAAACTGTTGAAATGGGATTAAACCCTACTACCCTTTCTCCATCTGTATGCCTTGTGTTTAAGTGAGGCGATGATGAATGTCAGGTTGATGTGTGTTTCCATATGTGTGTCTACGTTAATATGTGTTCATGCCTGTGTGTCCATATGTGGCGACAGCGGGCTCTTTTATTTAAAGTGATACAATACCACCCTCTGGTGGCCACCTCATTCCATTACTCAAACCGCAGAATTTTTTGTCAGCGAAATCATTGAAGCCTGTGAATTTCTCAGGTTGCACAATTATTTCCCTCTTGAAACATAGCTTCGTAGATCCAGCGCAGCTGTGTAGAGGAGATGTTGCCCCTGAGATGTGACTGAGCCAGTTCTGTACGCATGTTAACAGCTCACCACAGATCCCATGTCATAGATTCATAGAGTCATAAAGACGTACAGCATGGAAACAGACCCTTTGGTCCAACCCGTCCATTCCAACCAGATATCCCAAGACAATCTTGTTCCACCTGCCAGCACCCGGCTAATATCCCGCCAAGCCCTTCCTGTACATATACCCATCCAAATGCCTCTTAAATGTTGCAATTGTTCCAGCCTCCACCACATTCTCAGCTATTTGATTCCATACATGTACCACCTTCCGTGTGAAAATGTTGCCAAACTCCCCGACCCCAGGGAAAAGACTTTGCCTGTTTATCCTATCCATGCCCCCCAAAATTTTGTAAACTTGTATAAGGTCACCCCTCAGCCTCCGATGCTACAGGGAAAACAAACGCAGCCTGTTCAACCTTTCCCTGTAGCTCAGATCCCCCAACCCTGTCAACATCCTTGTAAATCTTTTCTGAACCCTTTCAAATTTCACAACATCTTTCCGATAGGAAGGAGACCAGAATTGCATGCAATATTCCAACAGTGACCGAACCAATGTCCTGTACAGCTGCAACATGACCTCCCAACTCCTGTACTCAATACTCTGACCAATAAAGGAAAGCATACCAAACGCCTTCTTCACTATCCTATTTACCTGCGACTCCACTTTCAAGGAGCTGTGTGACTGCATCTTCTGAACTGCATCAGCCTGCTATGAGGGACATTGACAAAGGCCTTGCTAAAGTTCATACAGATAAAACCGACCGCCCTGCCTTCATCAGCCATCTTTACCACTTCCTCAAAACAATCCTTACCTCATTAAGAATGTTCTCCAATCAGTCTTCATTAAGATTAGACAAGATGGAGAGTGAGACCCTTTATCCTCGGAGGGGGATGGCTGGCACGCGGGGACGTAGCTTTAAATTGAGGGGTGACACATATATGACTGATGTCAGAGGTAGGTTCTTTACTAAGGGAACATGAAGGGCGTGGAATGCCCTGCCTGCAATGCGAATATACTCACCAACTTTAAGGGCATTTAAATGGTCATTGGATAAACATATGAATGATAATGGAATAGTGTACTTTAGATGGGCTTCAGATTGATTTCACATTGTCTGATAAGGCTCACTCGCCTGTAATTTCCTGGTTTGTCCTTCTAAAAGGAATACCATTGTCTATTTGTCAGTAATCTCCTGTGACTAAAGGAGATATAAAGATTTCGTACAAAGCCCTCGCAATTTCCTCATCCGCCTCCCTAAGTATTCAGGGATACATCCTAACAGATCCTGGAGACTTGCCAACCTTAGTCCTTTCCAAAACCGCCTTGAGATTGTCCTTAATCCCGTCTGCCAAAGCGACTTCATAACCATTTTTAGCACTCCCATTTCCGAGTTTGAGTTCTTTTCGATTTTCTTTGTACTTTCCAGGTCTCTGCCTGGCTTCAAGTTTCCCAAACTTGATATATACTACATTTTTTTATTTTTGACAAAGCTTGCAATTTCTCTTGTCATCCAAAGTTCCCGGATCTCACCGTCCCTATCCTTCAAGATCACAGGAACATTCTGTTCCTGAAATCTCTACAACCAGCCTTTCAAACATTCATACGTGCCAAAGTTGGATCTACCCACAAACAAAACTGTCCCTAATGAACATTCCCCAGCTCTCGCTCCTCGCTTTTTGGAGAGGGTTGCGTGGGGGGGGGGGCGCGAACAGTTAATAGGAGTGGGATGCGGGGGTGGGGTGGTGGGTAGCTCGGGATTGATTTTAATTTGGTTTTGTTACTTTGCTGACCACTGAAAATGTTTTCGTTTTGCCAAATGTTAGCCAATGTTGTGGGTGGAGGAACTACTGATGCCCCACCACCCACAATACAGACACCACCTCGCCATGGAAATGAATGATTTCAGTCTTCCCCAGCCCAAAACACTCAAATGGATTGAGACAGTTCTGTCGACTCTGCACCCCACACCCCAACCGAACCCAACTCAAACCAAAATGGAAATGATTTTTTTTTGCCTGTGGACACAAATTCAGTGGCACGCGGGGGGTGTTGTTACTTCAATGGGGCACCGCGATTCAGTCTGATGGAAATGAATGGAGCATAGCTCGGGATGCACATTGATGTCAGGTGATGGTGAAGGGGCATCGCAGTGTGGTGCACTCTGACATCAGAGTTAAGCCCTGGAAGATGGCGGTGGCTGGGGAAGGATGGGAGCGCGAGAACGGCATAAGTCCCCCCTTCTGACCTGGGTGTAGTGTCGAATTCAGAGCTGTGGCCAGAGGCTGTTGCTAGACCGGCCGCTGGAACGGGGGCAGGTGAGGCTTGGTGGCCCTGTTGTGAAGATGGGAATGGCCTGTCTGTCGATATAGAAGAACCTCATATGTCTGAATGCCAATTATCTAAAAATTGGAATCTCCGGAGGAGGTCTCGAGCTCCCTTTAGACACATGACATCAAAGACGTGTTTCCATCTGTGATCACATCTTTTGTTTACAGTGATTAAACAGGCATCTTCTGCAAATGATTGACCTCCCGCCCTCTCTCTCTTCTCACACTTTCCCTGGAGATCTCCAGACGGATGTCCCCGAACCACACTCCTTTCCCAGATAATCCCTCCAACATTGTCCTGTACAAGGCAGAGGTGGAACCCGTCAAAACGATGCAGTAAACATCGTTCGTGTGGTTGTGTGTGTGTGTGTGTGTGTGCGTGTGTGTGTGGTGTGGGTGCGCACACACGTGTCTTTAGAGATTTACCCCACAAAGACAACTGCAGCAGTCTTATTGGTGAACAGTCCAGCTTTGCCGGAGAGGCTTGTGGGGATAATATTGGGGGGGGGCGTTGTTGGGGGCAAGGGAGGCGTTGTACGGGGTTGAGGGCCTGGGGTGGAGTCGCACAGTTGGGGGAGGGGGAAGCTGGTGGTGGAAAGGGGATCAGCGCGGGCAATTGTTGGGGGCGGATGGAGAGAGGTGTTGGATGAGGTTGAGGATCGGGGCGCTGTTGGACGGGGTTGGGTTGCGGGGGGTGGTGTTGGACAATTGAGGGGTGGGGAGGTGTTGAATAGTTGGGGGCGGGGGCAGAAGTAGTGTTTGGACGGTTGGGGGAGAGAGGGGATCGTTGGCAGTGGGCGTGGGGAGATGTTGGACGGGTTTGTGGGGCTGGAAGCGTCAGTGGGGCGGGTTTGGCAGGCGGGGTGGGGCTCGCGCGCTGTGTGCTGCAGCTCGTGTCTGAAATGGGGAGCAGACTTTAAAAGCTCCAAGCCTCGGTGGAAAGGCATTTAATCGATTCAGCGAATCATCGATTATCCACACAAAATAGTGCCTGCCCATCTCGTTTGGATATTCGTGGTTCCCCTGCATATCGGGAGGGGCAGGGGAGAGGGGAGCTCGTCCGTGGGATGGCAGTGTGGGAGACCCTGGGACCAAAGGCTGTTGCTAAGCTGGGCCCAGAATGCATCAGCTCGCTCAGTCCTGTGGAGGGGTTGGTGTGGCAGGGGGTGTAATGTATGTATGCATGTTTGTCAGTACATGGAAGGGTTAATCATCCCAGAGGTGAGTTGGACACCCAGGGGCTAGAGGCCGTTGCTCGATTGAGCCCCACAACATGGCACTCTCTCAGTCTTATAGGGAGCGGGGGAATAGTGTCGCAGGGGATGTAATATGTTTACAGAGCAGCTCGCTCAGTCTTGGGGTGATGTGGCATGTTTGTCAGTATATGGGAGGGGCCAGTGTCTCTGTAGACTTTACTCTGGGACAGGTCAGCTGAGAGGAATATTGTGGGAAGGGGTATTAATACGTGTCCACATGGTTGCCACTATATGTGGAGGGGCAGGTGAGTGGGAGACGCTAGGGCTAGAGGCTGTTGCCAGCTGGGTCGCAGGACAAGGGAAATGAGGGTACTGCAGATGCTGGAGTTTCGAGCCAAGATGAGAGTGGTGCTGGAAAAGCACAGCAGGTCAGACAGTAACCGAGGAGGAAGGAAATCGATGTTTCAGGACTGCTCAGCTCATTCAGTCTTAGCGGGGTGATGTGGTGTAACGCATTAAAACATGAGTCAATATATTTCGACGATCTGCTCAGAGGGTATTCATCACTGGTGTGAATGGGAGATCTTGGGGCCAGAGGCTGTTGCTCGGCTGGCCCCCAGGATGGGGAAAATCACTGAATATTTGGTGGACGAGAGTGTTGGTCATTGCGTCTTGGCTGGGGAACGTGGTGGGGTAATGCATATATGTTGATATATTGAAGGGGCACGGAAGAAGGGTATTTGTCCTCGGGGCAGTTTGAGACCTTAGGGCTGGAGGCTGTTGCTAGGCAGCATCCTTGGATTTGGGGAAGAGTGCGACAGACAAATGGGGCAGGGGTTCGGGAGAGGTACAATATAAATACATTTATGTCAGTGCATAGGGAAGGGGCAGTTGAGTATCTGGTATATTCCTGGGGTGTAAGGCTGTTGTGAGGCTTGGCTCTCAGTTGGGCATTGTTGAATGAGACCTGGGGTGGGTGGGTTGTATACACATGTCATTATATGGGGAAAGGTAATTAAAGGTATTCGGCAGAGTGTTACTGAACCCGAGGCTGTTCTGGACTGGCCCTCACGATGTAGGGCGTGGATGAGAATGGTTGAGATGGTTGGGGAGTGAAGGGGTTTCGGAGACTATAAATACATCTATATTCGTCGGTGTATGGGGACGGTCAGGCGAGAGGGGTTGTACATGTTAAATGTTAATTCTGGGGTAGTGGAAAAAGGGTATTGGCAGGTTGGCCCTGGGAGAGAGGCCAATGTGAGGTTGTGGATGGGGGCTGAGGTTGTAATGTAGATAGGTGTACAAATATATTGAATGATCTTTGAGAGACGGAGGCCTGGAATGTGAATATTAATGAATAAATGTAGAGGGATCAGTGTGTCACGAGGTTTCTAAGGAGATTTGAGATGGGAGCTGGGGGAACAGGGATGGGTGGGCTGGGAGTTGGACAGGCAGAGTTGATTGACGTGGGTATCACTGGCTGGGTTCAGCATGGATCGGTCCCAAACCTAGTTGCCTACCTGGAGAAGCGGGTAGTGAGCTGGTTCTTGAACCACTGTAGGAAGATCCACAATGTCCCGCAAGTAAGACATTCCAGGATAATGACCCAGTGACGCTGAAGGATTAGCCAATATATTTTGGAGTTGGGGTCGGACAGTGACTTGCAGGGTCTATTATTCCCGTGTATTTGCTGCATCTCGTCCTCTTAGATGGAAGTGGCTGTGGGTTTTGAGAAGGTGCTTTCTGAGGAGCCTCGGGGAGTTTCTGCAGTGCATCAATTCGATGGTACACACTGCTGCGACAGGCCGTCGTTGGGTGCAGGGAGGGAGAGAGGGAGCGGTTGTTTGTGGGTGTCGGGCAAATCGAGTTGGGGGCTGCTTTGTCTCTGGACGGTGTCGAGCTCCTCGAGTGTTGTTGGAATAGTCCACTTCCAGGGCATACGGGGAGTAGTCCCTCACCATCCTGACTTGTGCCTAGTCGATGGTGGGACAGGCTTCAGGGAGGGGTGTTAGGAGTGGAGTTACTCACTGTGGAATTCCCAGCCTCTGACGTGCTCTTGCAGCTGCTGTGTATGTATAGGGCTGGGTCCGGGTCAGTTTCTGGTCAATGATAACCTCCAGGATGTTGATCATGGAGGGAGGGGGGTGCACTTCAGTGATGGTAACACCATAGAACCTCGGAGGGCGAGTGGAGCGTGGTAATGGTTCGATTCTCTCTTGTTGGACTTGGGCACTGCCTGGAATTAATGGGCAACATACTCGACCCACAGTGTGTCTTTCTTCCTCATTATTGTGTTTATGAACGGGGACCTCGAGATAGGCATAACTTCATTTGGAACAGAAACTCCAGCCTCCACTCATCGAGTCATCATAACCCTGCTCAACATCAACATACCCACGTTTGACACGGAGTCAAATTCCCTCTACACTGTCCCCCATCAAACACTCCCAGGGACATCACAGGGTCAAATACAGAGTAAATCTCCCTCTACACTGACCCTCCCATCACACACCCCCAGCACGGGATGAGAGGCAGAGTAAGGCTCCATCTACACCAGAGTGTAGAGGCTGCAGCACGTTCCTGGTTAGGAGGGGGTGCAGGGGCTGGATGGGTTTATCGAGAATTGAGTGGATGCAGGGGACTGGACGGGGTGACAGAGATAAGGAGGTGTGGGGCTCGAGGAGGTTACAGACATAAACAGGGGGTATAAGGGCTGGAGGGGGCTTGGGGCTGGTGGCGGTACTCAGATCGTGGAGGTGGGTCTCGGGGCTGGAGGGGGGTAGAGAAATAGGGAGGTTTGTGGGGGCTAGAAGATTATATAGAGATCGGAAGAGGGAGGGGCTGTTACAAGCCGGATAATGGCAAGGGTTAATCATGGTAATTTGAAGAGCCAGTTCAGACACGATTGGCTGAACAGCGTCATTCCACATTGCAACGCCACTGTGTTTCAGCAATTGTCAGATAAAGAGATTTTCGCCAAATGCACAGTGCAATTCTTCGATCTTTGTGCACGTTTCTTCTAAATAAATGGACTTATAAAATCGTGTATTCTGACATGCTGAAAATGTTATCTTATGCATTTCTGTTATTGTGCCAGGATTAATGAAAATGTGCATCACGATTTAAAATTTAAGGTCTTGACATATTTACAGATTCCCTGTTGCTGTGAGCGTGGTGCTGAGATGAGCTTGCCCTGATGATATACTAAATGGGATGATTTGGAGCCAGAATTCTCATTCCGAAACTACGGCGTTCTCCAACTGAGTGTTTTAATTTTAAAGAAGATCCTGGCTACAACGCTTGAGCACAGAATTTACCAGGGTTCCAGGTGTTTCCTGTTGATTCGACAGAAGGGCAAGACGCTCACTGACTGTTCTGTGGTTCTGCAGACTCAAAAGCTACTTTTTCATACATGAATCTTGACAAATTTCAAAATATGATCTGCTGTAAAACCTGCTTTTGAGTGTCTTCTGACAGCATTTCATGGCTATTAGTTGCAGTTCATTGCTTGGGACTGTCCTGAAAACCGTATGTGTGTCTGGGAATTTTGCTTCTCCCTGAATGATCAGATTTCTTCAGATTGCCTTCTATCGTAACAAAACCACTTTTAATGTGACATTCTGTAGCAGCCTACTGAGACATGTTTCAGGCGCTGTCACATCGACAAATAGGGCAAAACAGCACAAGTTCAACTGGTAATTATTGATAATGTGACTAAACCTCGCGAAATGCACTAAATGCATGCAGTTCCGTAACCATGGTAACACAATCAAATTCCTGACGAGGTTGGCGATTTGAATTTAGAACTGAAACCACTGCAGACACTTGGTGCAATTATGATTTGAATGTTGAGATTCCATTCACTGTTATTCAGAACTGGAGAGGGCCGGATAATGCTGGCTTATGTGTTGTTCATCTGAGATGCTCGAGGGACAGAGATGTGGGGAGGAAGCAGAGAAAAAGACAGGGACAGGTCTTATATTTGTGAAGGAGCGACGTGGATTCTAAATCGGAATTAATGATAAGTGTGACATTCAGGAAGTCACTGATCGGAGCACCTACATTTTTTCCCTGAACACTAATGTATTTTACAACCAACCATGGTCCCAACACTCACCCTTCATAACGTCACTGTTCACAGACTTTCAGGGAGAGAAACAAAACTACACTTCCACAACTTCCTTTGTCTTCTGTGATCAATCACATTTTGTATCACGCACAGTGTGATCTACGGTTCTGTAAGAAGTGGTCAACTGTGAGAGGGTAATTGGACACGTTGACCGTTATTTCAATGTCCCTGTTCTTGTAAAGTCCACAACCAGTGCGGAAAATGGACCACATGTGTTCCTATGTAAACCACATGACAAATCCAACCAGGCCAAATATTGTCTAAACCGCATTCTCTCTGTCAGCAGGAATGTGATTGAAGGGGTCATCAACAGTGCTGTCAAACAGGAACGGCATAGACAGTCTGAGTTCCACCAGAGCCATTCAGCTCTGAAGCAAACACCAGAATACTGCAACAATCAATATATCTCTCCGCATCTGTGCAGATAGAAACACAGTGATGGAATACTCCCCAAAGACTGGACTGGCTGCAGCTCCGATAAAATTCAAGAAGCTTGACCCCATCCAGATGAAAGCAGCCCGAGTGACTGGGGTCAAATTTCCCATTAAATTCCACAGACTTCACACTGGCAGGAGAACTATGAATGAGTACAACGACATCCCAATCTTTTTGAGGATTCCACTCTCACATCATCCTGTGAGTGACGAAATCTCTGCCACGCTTATCGAAAAGGCGCACCTATATCCCAAGATCATGACCCCTTTTCCTGCATACTCTAAACAAGATTATACATCAAACCTACATCGTGTTTTTCAAGGCCAATAGAAGTATTGACGTTTCAATGAGATACTCACCAAGGAATATGGACCCAATAAGTCCAATGTTTCCTTACAGGACACATCTGCACTGCTTGAAATCAGTCTGGCAGATTTCACTTCAGCCATTCCAACGCAATGCACTGTACCTGAGGCAAGGCGTTCTCAACGGCACACGATAACTCAAGGGTCTCTGAAACGTCTTGTGCAAGCACTGTGACAAGATGTCTTTACTCTTGGACTGAACCCCTTGTTCAAAGAAGGTCAAAATAGCACTTACCTTTCTGTCTTGTACTTGTTTCCTTGCTTCCAGTTCCCGGTGTATCGGGTCATCCACCTCTCTTTGTACGTCATCACGAACGGAATGTTAAATGAATGCTTAAGTCTGGTATTCTGTTCTCTCCAATTTTCTGTTCAATGTCATTAACCTTACACTGATTCAAATTTGACTGCATCTTTCATGTATTTGCCCAATAGCCCAACTCATCCTTTTAGCACTGAAGCGTCTTCGCATCATCAAACCTTGCAAAGTCACCATTGATCATTCTCAGCCAAAATAGCTGAAGTAAATTGGGAATAGCTCAGGTCCCAGCGTCGATTTTCCATTCGCTCCATTGGTCTCCTCCTTTCACTGAGTATGCGCTATTTTTCCTGCCTATGAACCAATGCTCCGTCCTGGCAAGTATATCTTCTCCAATAGCTTGTGCTTCATTGTTGAACGCAAGTCTATTTTGTTGGATCTTTACATAGGTCTTCCAAAATTCGTGAATACAACATGGACTAAGGTATCCAATTTTCAGATAATAGTTGCCAACTCAAAAATTGTAGCGTTCTCAAACCCAATTTCCATCCCATGCATCATGACAATTTTGCCTGATCCCAATTGATGCCTATTTTTACATTGCTTATGGTCGACACTGTCATGTCCCAAGTACTGTCTTGATCATGACAACCTGTACATCGTGGTTTCTCCCATCCTCAAATTTAGAACGGTTAGTTCACATTTTGCATCCCTAATCTGCCAGATTTGTGTGTTTTTTTTTCAGAATGTTTAAACATTTGCATTGAGATAGATCGAAACATGGATTTAATCTATTTACATTTCATTTAGTCCCAATAAATTCAGTTGACCAGCCACCCCGGCCCCATTCCCAAAGAAGGCCTTAAGTCCAAAATATGAAATCTTCTGCACCTCGAATGCTGCCTGACCACCTGTGCCTTTTCAGCACCACACGTTTCGACTCTGTTCTCCAAAATCTGCAGTCCACACCTTCTCCAATGAATTGACAAATCTGTGTTACATTGATGTGCACTATGTGTACTCAGAGAGTAGAAAGGGCGTGGAGCGCACTGCTTGCAACAGTAGTACACTTGCCAACATTTTGGGCATTTAAATGACCATTGGATGAACATCTGTATGAAAATGAAATATTGTCGCATAGATATTTTTCCACAGTTCAGCGCAACATCGATCCCAGAAGGGCCTGCCTTACGCTGTATTATTCTATGTTCTGCACTCTGTAGATTTAAAGTCACAGTTGCCATGATGTGAGGCCCCGCACGTTTGAAAACTGAGGCGTATCAAGAGGAAATCTGATATTTGGCAAATTTAAAAGATTGTGCAATGTTACTGTATTACACTGTATCCGTCCCACAGGAGCTGGCAATGATAGGGGGAAAATCAACGTAATTTGACATTTGAGCAGAATGTTCAGAGGAAAAAAAAAGGAATACAATAGTTTCCTCTCACAAATACGTTGCTGAACAAATTCGACCAAATGATAATGATTAGTTAAATATTGGTACATATACTGAGAAAGATGAGTGAAGCAGTTTGTCAGAAGACAAATAGAAATCAAGATCTGTGATTAGAAGACAATATGATCCTTGGGGAGCGACTTAACATTTTTTAAAGTTGTTTCAATGATTAACACTTTTTGTATCATAGAAAAGTGAAACTAAAAACAAAGGCAAACATTTGAAGAAGAGACCAAGGCGGGCAGCATCTGGGGGCCCAAAAAGCGAGGTAATAGTTTGAATACACTGTGACTGTTCCGGAGAATGACAGTTTTCCACACTGTGGACGGAGGTTGAGGAGGAGAGACTGGAACAGATGCTCAGCGTGCTCAGAGAATAAGACAACAGGCCCCGAGTTATAGTAAAGGACAGAATAAAAATCTCAGAATAGGTTGTGTTAATTGGGGGCGACGAGGTGAATGTTGGTCTGCTCTGTTGAGACCAATGCTGACAGGAGACGGATAGACAAAGAAGGAAAGTAGTGACTTGTAATCCAGAGAAAGGACAGACATTCTGCTCTGAAGTTATTAGACTCCATTTTGAATCCTGAAGAGTGAACAGTGCAGAAGTGGAAATTGAGCTGTTTCTGCAGCTGCTCGAGGAGTTGTTGAGTTGCACACCGTCTTCAATGAATCCGTAACCAATAACCTCCTGTGGTAGAGTGATTATATGATATGAATTCCGGAGTGAGGACTCGCTTCCAAGTTAAAATCTTTAACGTCATTGATCTCTCAAGATGAGCTGATTTTTGGAACCCGGTGTCTTTGTGCCCATTAATGGTCACATCACTTCTCATTGGTGTAGAAGACAGTGTTCAGTTCACAGTCCGCACACATCGCAATCTATTGGTTGTTGGAAAGAAACACGGGCCTCTGTTCAAGCCGTGTGAAGGAACTAACACTGACAGAAATCGAGGAGTTACTTGATACATGAACTGCTGCTCAATGTCTGTGAAACAGCACTCAGCTAATGTTCAGATTTGATCCGGTACCACCAGCTGGGACGATGATTGTAACCCTCCTGAACTTACTTCTTCTGCAGCTATTGAACTGTGAGTTATGGTTTACTGAATACATTCTCTTAACCTTTCATGGGCCAATAATTAGTGACATAGATGTGGCAACAATAACATTGTCAGTCTGCGCAAGATAGAATATTGACATGATATGGAATAAAAATGTTTTTTGTCTTCATTTCTCTATGACTGTTTCTGTGGTGTCAGAGCTCCCCAACCTCCACCCTCCCTTCCTCCCTTAAACTTCCAATCCTTGCATCTATTCGTAGCTTCTGTACAGCTCACAGTGTTGAAGACCTACTCACACAATTCGGGTGTGTTTGGAAACTGTGTCTGTCGCTGGTTTAAACGGTGTGTGTATCCGGGAAAACTGCTTAACACTATCTAACTAATTTACTCGTCAATATTTGTGAGAATGTAAAATAGAAGCTGATTATTTTGAATTTCTAGAAACTTGATGTGCCACTGATTATGGTCAGTATTTCTTCTCTTTATATTCCAATACTTTCTCGACAGTGATGCATTTATAAAGCGCCGTTCACATCCTCAGTGAAACAAAGGAGCTGTGTGCCACTATGATACATTTTGCGATTGAGACAGTCCTGTAATTTTGGAATCATGACAGATAATTTGTTCCGAGAGAACTGTTGGACTGATTGCTGTGATAAAGGACCCAGTTAGCTGTTCATCTGCGAATAATTGAAGGGTCACTTAACGGAAAACTACAACACTGCTTTCTGTCCAAAAATGTTTCGAGATCTGCTAAGTTATTCCAGAAATTTCTCTTTCGGTTCTAATTTCGACCACCCACTGTTCTTTGACGTTCTTTTTTCAGCCAGTTTTCTTATTCACTGAATTTGATCGAATGATTGTCACTGCCCAGTTCAACATCAATATCTCAATTTGTGTACCAGATAGTGATTAAAAGTTCAGTCTTTGCCGAATGATTTCTTTTTTTCTAAAAAAGAAAACTTTATTCATACAATAGCTCTACATGCATGCATAGTCCCTGGAACGGGTCACTTCTGTACAGTAGTCAAAAAGTGTGGTGCTGGAAAAGCACAGCAGGTCAGGCAGCATACGAGACAGTCGACGGTTCTACCATAAACTCTTCATCAGGAATAGAGATCTTATTTTCCAAACGTCGACTGTCCTGCTCCTCCGTTGCTGCTTGTTTCACTGTGCTTTTCCATGCCCAACCTTTTTAACTCTGATCTCCAACATCTGCAGTCCTGACTTGCTCCGACTTGTATACAGTACTGTATGACGGGAAAAGTAAACATTGGAGTTTGACTCTATTCAACAAACACACGAAAGGCATCTCTTACTTCGACTTGACTGTATTTATGTATATTTGAAGCATTCTGCCAAATGACTTGAAGAGTTTGCTCAGAGAACAACCCGATTGGTACACCTGTCTTGTATTCCCGCAGATCCTTGAGGAGGCACACATCGGTGTTCCAGCTATTCCCTGGATCGTACTGTTCATTCAATGCTGGTTTTATGCTCTAACCGGTGGAAATGTGTTTGACCAATTCGCTTTCTCTGTCAGGGGCAAGACTGCTGCATATTAAGGCAAGGTTGAACATGACCACATTTTGCTGGCAGTGAGATCTGCAAAGATTTTAATTTAGTTTAAACATGTTGCCAAATCTCTGGTGAGAGTTATGCCAAACTTAGTTTTAGAGAAGATCTGAACAGAAATATCGAGGCACTTTACGCGTCTTGTCTATTTTTGACTTTTATTGTTCCCAGTGTTATCACTTCAGGCAAGAAAAGAGAGAAGCAACTTTCAGGCTTCTCAAGTTAATCTGAACAACTGGAATGGTTGTCAGTGACATTTGTGTGCACTGAATTCTGTGGGAAAGAGTAAATTTAGTGTCAGGAAAACAACCATTAATGCTGTGTCGACTGTTGATTGACCTCATGCACACATGAACAATTCTGTCAGATTATGCCTATATTCTGTATAACCATGGTGTGATAGTATTCGCAGACATATGTTACTTGCAGTCATGTGCCCTGTATTCCAGATTGATACAGAAATGACATGTCTAAGTAAATGCTGTTCACGCCATAATTTTCATCTTGCCAAGAACTGAAATATCCAGAATGAACCCTTTGCCTAATTTGTTCTTGAGTGATGAATGTGTTCGGTAACGATTAAACTTAGGAAATTAAACCTGTGACTCTTTTTCTATATATTTTTAAAAAATATAAGGTTTGGAGTACTGTGTGCAGTTCTGGTCGCCTCACTTTAGGAAAAATGTGGAAGCTTTGGAGAGGGTGCAGAGAATATTTACCAGGATGTTGCCTGGAATGGAGAGTAGGTCGTACGAGGATAGGTTGAGAGTTCTCGGCCTTTTCTCGTTGGAACGGCGAAGGATGAGGGGTGACTTGATAGAGGTTTATAAGATGATCAGAGGAACAGATAGAGTAGACAGTCAGAAACTTTTTCCCCGGGTACAACAGAGTGTTACAAGGGGACATAAATTTAAGGTGAAGGGTGGAAGGTATAGGGGAGATGTCAGGGGTGGGTTCTTTACCCAGAGAGTGGTGGGGGCATGGAATGCGCTGCCCGAGGGAGTGGTAGAGTCAGAATCATTGGCGACCTTTAAGCGGCATTTGGATAGGTACATGGATGGGTGCTTAATCTAGGATAGGAGTTCGGCACAACATCGTGGGCCGAAGGGCCTGTTCTGTGCTGTTTTGTTCTATGTTCTATGTTCTATGTTCTATATGGCTCGGCCAGCATTACTTAAAATCCCAACTTTGCTGTGTCGACCCAAGTTCATGATCCACTTGATCCATTAAGGATAGGGACTTCAAAATACGTGAAAATGAGTATTACAGAATGGTCATCAAGTATTAGTCAAGAAACAACTGTGTCATTCAATCAGGATGGGGACTTATAAGTCCAGTACATTAATTTTCTGTGTGGCTTTTTAGTTGGTGAGCCAGCAGTTTTGTTAGATTGCGTGAATGAGCTTAGTTGAGTTGTTGCAGTTAACTTGGATGGTTCCAGTTCAAAACGGAACATTGGTGATGAATGTTTTAAGTTGTTAAGCTAATCTAAAGGTTATACATGTCGTTGATTTGCGACGGGTGCCGCGAGCCTTTCAAAGTATGGTGGAGTTTAATGCAGCAATGTAAGTAGCGAACATTCTTTCACAGTCCTAACTTGTCCATTCAACAATTAGGGAAGCACTTTTAGGCAACATTTTTCAATTAAAAGTTTTCTCTTTTACTGAGACTTGAATTCTTTATTCTCAACTTAACTCTGCCACTCGGGTACAACGCAAAAGTTAATCGATTCCTTTCTGCATGAACGAGCGAAATCATATCAAATGGGAGTTGAACAGATTGTTTAGATTCTAAGTTAAGTAATTAATATATGTTCGGTGTCAATTCTCATTCAAAGATCACATAAAATTCCGCATTTTTGTTGGTGTCAATACTTTTATTTCTTTAGATATCCCACCTCGTTTTGCATTTAATTGAATGATGATATTTCAGTCAACTTGAGATTATTTTTTGAAATCTAAATAATTGCTGAAAACAAGTTCAAAAACGTTGTTCATGTCCCTCATGGGTAGTTGAAACAAACTGGAAATCAACTTGCCATCTTGCTAGATATCGCGTTTTAACTTGAAGTATTTCGCAATCTGTGTTGGTGAAATAGTGTACTAGCACTGGGGAAGGAGCGGAGAGTGTTCATAGCATTGATTCTGGAGATGAGCGGGTTCGCTTATGAGGAGAAGACCAGAATTGCACTTAATGGAATTTAGAAGAATTAGAAGGGAGTCTTATAGAAAAACATAAAATTGTGAAGGAAATAGATATGACTGAAACACGGAGGTTGTACCCAGTGGGGGGTGTGGTGCGGGTGGAAAGTACCACAACCATTATATTGCGATTCTGTGGAATTCCCTGCCCCGTGAAACAGTTGAGGCAGAATTGTAGGATATGGTTTAGTCAAAGATATATGAAGTTTTGTACTCTGCAGGAGTTTAGGGTTTATGTTGAATTGGCGGGAAAGGGTAACCGAATCCAGGAAAAGATCAGCCATGATCTCATTGAAAGTGGAACAGGATTGAGGTGACAAGGTCCTTATTCCTGCTTCGATTTCTTATGTTTTTGTGCCCTTAAATCGAAGTGAAGTGTGCAGAACACTGTCATTGCATTGACTCTCGCCTTAGTCCATGTCGAATATTGTGTCTTCCACAATATTGCAAGAGAAATATAGCGTAGACATTAAATTTTGCAAAAGTAGTTCAAAGGGCCATAGCAGTTACAAATCAACCAAGATTATTCAATAATTACACACTGTCTCAAATCGCAACCACTGGTGCTTCTGCAGCCTGAGTTTGCATCAGATCTCCCATTAGTTTGGGTGTTCATTATGATGCCACTGGTCTGACGTGGATTTGTTGTTTTCCAAAAGTGTCCAGTTAGTGAGGAATATCAAATGTCTGATAAATCACATTAAATGTAACGGCCTATCTTGTACAACCTAATGCAGTACTTCAAAAGATTTTCAGAGTTGTATATATCTCCTTCGTTCTCGTAAACCAACAGAGCTCTTGCATGTTCGAGTATCTTGACATGTATGTAACAGTGTACAAAGTAATAGATTCAAATTCTCACGGATATAACAATTATAGAAACGTAAATGGGACAGAACAGGTGATATGATGAGAGGTTCAAGTCAGTCTGATAAAGTACAGGCTCAGAAAGGGCAAAGCCCGAAGGGTTCTTTTTGGATGAATGAGGGCAATATCCCAGTAAACGGATCAGACTGCAATGTCCTGTTTTCGATTTTTAATGTTCGTTTTCTACCACGAAGTTCAATAAAAAAATACAAGCAGTAAAGATTTACCATTGAATTGTTGCGATATTGCACACACATCGTAAGGAGGTAAAACATCGTTGAATGCAAGGGATAAGAGACGTTGTGTATCAGGGATTCAATGAATCAGAGTGAGTGACCATCTGTTAACACATTGACAGGTGGCCGGTGTTGTCTGATTGCCTGAAAGTAGAAATGAAATTATCTCAAGAACCAAAGCAAACAATTCGAGCTGTTCAGAATTTTCAAAAGTAGCATGGTAAAGAATTCGCAGGAAACTAAAAATCAACAAAAGTTAGCTAACTTTGGAAGAAATTTTAACTTTATTAAAATTGGACATACGTTTGAATTCCATTTTCAGCTTGGGAGAGGAACAAAATATATAATCAATGAACATCATTAACGGGGCAAGTTCAGTAAACTCCTAATCATTTTCTCCAAAAAATGACAATAGGTGTTCATCACCATCCTGTCCCCAGTGCAGAAGACCGTGGGTAAAAGATATTGACAAAGACAATTTTTTGGGGAATAACGAAAGGTAATGAAACAAATTCGGCTGTTTGCACAAAGAGGTTCCCAACGGCACTTGGACCGCATGATCTCATTCTTTTGTTCTGACAAGTGGTTTATAGCCAGTTACATATTCAACGTTTCTTTTGATCCATCATAAATCCTCATGTTCTGGAATTGGGGAAAAGAAGAATTCCTGCTGGATATTGTCAATGACTGAATCTCGTGATGTTGCCGCCATGTCGATAGGAGAACAGTACAAAGCCGAATTTTAACGAAAGTAAATGCAATACTAAACAAAACATACTTTCGGCGTTTAGTTGCTGACGAAGCACTGTCAGTCAATGTTTATTTCAGCATTGCTGATTGAATACATTTCGAAGCTCCTGAAATCTTTGGATGGGGGCACCTTGCTATGGTCACTGGAGAGCATTCCTGCTGTCTACGGGGATCATCACAATGTTGAGTAAGTCGGCAGTGCAGTAACAAACAGAAAGGTCATTGGATTGGCAGTATGTCTCTCTGTGTGGAAACAATTCAAATAAATGTAGAAGAAAGATGACAATATTTGATCCCTGCTGTCAATATGTTTCCTGTGTTGTCGGTATTGCATGTAAGGAGGATGTCAAATTTCCAAATATCATCCACTCAAAGGGTCATATCACGGGGACAGGCCCTTCCGAATAATATGTTCCATGCCGACCAAAATGTCCGCCCACACTAACTCCATTTCCCTACACGCTGCCCATGTCCTTCTGAACATTTTCTATCCAAATATTTGTCCAAATGCCTTTAAAATGTTCTTTACATATCTGTCACAACCATTTCCACTGGCAGCTCATTCCACATGCGAATCACCATTTTTTAAACAACCTTATTTCGCAAAGTAATACTAATTATTGCCCGCAGCTGTTGCATTTGTTTTCTTTATTCTTCAGCATTGCGTTGATTTTTAACACTTTAATTCCCTTCTCTCTATTTCAGACAGACTTGTCGATACCCAGGCCAACAGTTCAGTTAATCACATGTTATTTTTCCAGGGATTGGAATCCTTATATTCTGATGTTTCTGCTCAAATACGAAGTGGTGGTGAATAACAGCATGTGTTAATGCTCACTCGTTAATCAGCTGTCTGTTAATAACAAATAGGGTGGTAGTTGCACGACTTCTTAAGGTCTCTCATTTCAGGATTCGTGGCGGGGGGGGGAGGGTGGAAAAGAAGCGGTTCCAATGCACACTACCATTCTCAGACAGAAAGACAATACATGGAGATGCGATGAAGATTCATCTGCACACACAGTGCTGCTGTCGGCAATGTGTATCAACGATTTCACTCACTGTTGCGCAGTGACGTCATGCTCACATGACCATACAGGCGGACGTACGTTTCAGTTTCAGATATTCTCAGGGCGGACCAGTTGTGGTATTCGCCATTCAGCGTACCCACATCCCATGAATCAGTAATACATATCTTCTCATGGAAACATTTGCCTGATCCTGTCTGTGAGTGAGCATTTTATTTGAAAAAATGATCTTTGCCTTTCACCATCTACAATACATATCCTAAGGGAGATTGCGATAGTGTGTATTTTTACCGTGACCTCACTCGCATTGCATTGTCAGCGTGGAATGCTGGCTGCAATATAGAGCTTTCACAATTGCACATTGCTCACTTTGATTACCATTTCTATATTTTACAGAGACGGTGAGGCTGAGACTTGCGAATGGGGGCAGTCCTTGCGCTGGCCGAGTGGAGATTCATTACTGGGGACAGTGGGGGACAGTCGATCATGATCTTTGGGACCTGCCAGATGCTGCTGTTGTGTGTCGGGAGCTGGACTGTGGGACCGCGGTCTCTGCCCCGCGCGGGGCTCACTTTGGACAAGGTTCCGGACCCATTGTGACCTGGAATGTTCAGTGCAGCGGGACCGAGCGCGCTCTGAAGGAGTGTCGATCAGCGAGTTGGTATCACCGCTCCTGGCCAGACATCAAAGATGCTGGTGTCGTCTGTTCAGGTAAAACAAAACTGCTGTACTTTCTGCATAATTTTATCAAATTCCGGGGCTGTCAAAACAGAAAAGGATGTGATAACTGTCCAATACTTATTAACATAAAAATAACAGAATCACTGATTTATTCAGTATCATTATTTAAACTGTTGAATACTTGACGGTAATGGGAGAGGTAAGTACCTGTTACCCTTTCCACTCCAGTGAAGGGGCAGGACAGGTGTCCATTGTGATGTCACTTAAAGCCACATTGAGAGAGCTGCACCGCTGGAACTATCAGACTTACAAATCAATGTTTAATGAGATTCAACATTGTGTTGGATGGCACAATCACTTTGTATCGTGTATTTGCTGTTAACTCAAACAGCTGAGGGTCAGGATTCTGGGGAACGAACATGAATGTGGTCGACAGGGCTACAAAGCCACACAGATTGATGGAACAATTTATATCCGAATGTGCCAGATCTGCTATTAATCAAATGAATGATCATCATTCAATAATCTGAGTTCGTTTTATTTCAGCGTTTTCCTGATTCAATGCTTTTCTTTTCAGACCACATCATTCCGAGGTTGGTCCAAGGAAGACTCGAGGTCCTTTTTTGTGACACCTGGAAAACAATGTGTGGCCTTGACTGGGATTTGAAAAACGCCAATGTGGTCTGTGCGCAGCTTCATTGTGGAGTGGCCGTGTCTGTTTCAAGCACTGCTCATTCTGGAGGCAGTACTGTGCTCAAGGGTTCTGAGGTCTTTAAATGTACGGGCAATGAGACTGAGCTGGGGAAGTGCCCTCGGTCTTCAGACACTCACCAGGATTGCAGTGGACACAACAATGTCACCCTGATATGTTCTGGTGAGTATCGATGTAATGTAAAAAGAAAGACATACTTTGATTTAATGTTTGTTAGAATGATGGTGCTGGCATTGGGGGAATTGCTGTAAAAATGACAAATCTAAACTATTCCTCCTGGCTTCCCATGATGTCATGCACGAATTATAATGTGGTAAAATAGACACACAAGTATTGGGAATGAAAATGTTTCTAAAGCTTTATAACTGTATTGACAAAAAGAGATGTCTTGGAGTTTGTAAACTGTCTGCACCCAACATATTTTATTGTTTTGATTGTCTCAAAGTCGATGATTGCCGATAATATTAAGCATGGGTCAATGTCGAGAAATTAAAGTGAAAATCAGACAATTACCTTTTTGACAAGCCAATAGATTGTCTTTAGCTGTATCTGCGCTAAATAAGATTTCAGGACAGCATTTCTAACCTGTTTGGAATAATTGTACACCAATCTTCGAAACAATTTCACCAGCAAGACTTTCTCACTTGCTTTGATTTACTGTCTGAAATGTATCATCTTTGTCACATATTTAACCATGGTATCCTGGACTATTTATGGGAGGCAAAAGTGATCCAGCTGATTCCCTGGTCTTTGACGTTTGTTTGAATTTATCTTGCCTTAATGCTATTGTTGGTTTTACAATAGTCTCGAGACTATCACTGCCTGATTTACTGTCGTTCAAATGTGCACGGCACTTTTTTGCCACAAACCTTATCATTTGTCCCCGATGTTTTTCTAAGAAACAGCTAATTTGGAGTAGTTTTCTTTTCTTTACCAGCTTTCGTCCAGTAGTCATATTCTCATGTATTACATGTATCTCATGTATCTCATTTGTTTCAGCTCCCTTAATTCAGGGCTATCGACGATCTGTCCAATATATCCGTGTCAAAACTAGAAGCTTCTTCATATTGCTCGTCTCCACCTCCTCAAGGACCATGACACCCTTTGTGAATTATGTGTTGCACATGCTGGAACACAATGCTTTTCTCGCAGTCAAAAGACAGCTGGATAATAATCACCACAATGTCTCTGCTTCTGCACCAATTCACTCCATTTACAAACTAAAGTTTAAATTGCATTCCTAGTTACTCAGCCACGTATACTGTCAAATTCAAGTGTCACACCTGCTGAAGCCCTCAGCCCTACTGTTCAAGTGCACTTCTTCAAAAAGAATGAAAAAGTCAAAACTTCAGAATACATTTTTTTGATTCGATTACTTACAGTGTGGAAACAGGCCCTTCTGCCCAACAAGTCCACACCGACCCGCCGCCCACACAGACCCATTCCCCTACATCTAACATTATGGGCAATGTAGCATGGCCATTTCACCTGAACTGCACATTTTTGGATTGTCGAAGGAAACCAGAGCACCCGGAGGAAACACACGCAGACATGGGGAGAATGTGCAAACTCCACACAGTCAGTCGCCTGATGCGGGAATTGAACCCCTGTGTCTGGGAGGCAGCAGTGCTAACCACTGTGCCACCATGCCGCTCACACGTTACATGTCATTTTCCAAGCTGGCAAAACGTATCCCCTCAGTTGTCTTTGCAATACGTTTCATCTGCCACATGTCTATCCGCTGTATGTCCTTCTAAAGTTGGTGTCTGTCATAATTGATAGTTTCAACTTATCAATATCTGGCACGATGAGCTAATTTTTAAACGTTCCCCTGTTTCTTAATGCCAACGTGCACCCCTCTTCAAAAAAAGCAACGACCCACAGCATCTAATTGCTTTCCTTACTATGCCATGTGACTCTTAATAGGCTCTCCTTTCCGATATTCAATTTACAAATTGAGTTATTTACCTTTCTCGAATATAGTTAAATGGATGAATTGCAAAACACACACATGAAGCAGAGGGGAGCACAACTTTATAGAAACAAGATTAGTAGAATCTGAGGTAAGATGACAGGAGATCGATTGGCCTCTACTGAAGCTTCCCTGATAGGGATCGGTTAGCTCAGTTGTCCCAATAGCTGGGCTGTGACGTATTGTGATAACAACAGTGGGAATTCATTACACCCACAATCTGAAGTTGCCATGGAGCTCTGAACCTTCTCAGCTCACTACCCACCTTCGGAATGGAGACCATCAGGTTAAATCACCACCAGTCATCTTTCTCTAAAGGGAGAGCAGTCATCAAATCAATCCAGATCAGGGAGCATCGGAACTGTCACACGTGTCCAGGCTGAAACGTCATGCATTATTCATACTTTTCAAAGAAATTGATATGTAAATAGGAGGAGGAATTGATTGAAAGTAAAAATACACGCTTTCTGTCAGAGGTGTTGCGACTGAGTAAAGTTCTCAGATTTCAAACACTTATGAGGCACCTTGTTCTGCCACAAGAGTTTGGGACATTCAATCTCTCTTTTCAATACCGACCATCAATCTTTATTTTTCCCAGATTTTTTTTTGTAATTCCCTCGACAAGAATTTGTGCAGAATGGAATTCTCATTTTTGTCAAGAGGAAACTATCGATTTTCGACAGATGATCAAGTTTGGCTTTATGGATGAAGACCGGAGGGGCAGAGAGTGAAATGATGTAGGAAACTCGCCCTCTCGGCTAAGAACTAATTTAATGGATTTTTTTGTTGAAGAAGTGATTACATACCCATGCTCCTGAACGTCTTACTAAAAGGAGAAGAGAATTTCTGCAGATAATTTAATTGCCAGGTAGAATAACCAAAAATATTCAAAATTAAATGGGAACCAGGAGTATGACATTATGTTGTAGAACTCGTTGCTAACATAAAAAGAATTCCTTAAACAGGAACAATGCAGGAAATACGGAAATCCATTTGTATATGCAGCTCGTGTGATGCATTACAATGACTCACACCGTGATGCTTCAGTTCTTTCTTGTGGAATGAGAGGATTCGCTTCCAAATTGAAGACGAGGAATTATGAACAAAATTGCTGGAGAATCTCAGCAGGTCTGACAGCAACTGCGGAGAGAAATCAGAGTCAACATTACGAGTCCAGTGATCCTTATTCAGAACTGTTCTTCATTATCACATTTTAGTGAAATATCATTGCATTGTTGATTGTATAGTGTGGAGAGAAGGCAAGACCACACTTGGAATATTGTGTTCCTTTCTGTATGCCTCATTATAGGAAAAATGTTTAACCTTGAGAGAAGATGCAGAGGACATTTAACAAGATGCTGCCAGTACAGGAGGGTATGTCTTATGAAGAAAGGTTGAGCAGGTTAGAACCAAGAAGGATGAGAGGTGAATTGATAGAGGTGTGCAAGATGATGAGAGGCATAGATATGGTTGATAGCCAAAGACGTTTCTCCATGGCGCACATGTCTATTACGAGGGAGCATAAGTTTAAAGTGATCGGATGAAGGTTTAGAAGAGATTTCAGAGTCGGCTCTTTGCACAGAAGTGGTGGATGCGAGGAATGCACTGCCGGCAGTGCTAGTACAGTCAAATACATGAGGGACATATAAGCGACTCTTGGATAGGCACATGGAAGTTAGCACATTGAAGGGTATAAAGCGTAGTCTGATCTTAAAATAGGAAAAAAAGGCTGGCACAACATCGGGGAGTGAAAGTCCTGTACTGTGCTTTAAGATTCTATGTTCTATGTTGTTGTGCAATCGTGTACACATGAAGTTGACCCAGGACGTCTGAAGTTATTGGGAAATCTTTTCCAATTTGGTCAGCATATCATTGAGAAATTATGTCTTTCGATACCCGTATTTTGTTTTTGATGGGGATAGATGTAGGAA